>NC_091749.1:60138176-60438176 GCF_043380555.1 Nothobranchius furzeri
CATGAAAGAACGAAGCTAATTTTAGCTTTCTGATCTGTTTGTGTCCCTGCTGCAGGCCCGGTGGAGAGCTGAATCCTGGAGAGGATGAGGTGGAAGGTCTGAAACGTCTGATGACTGAGGTAGCTACACCGCGGCACATTCACAGCTTCTTCTCTGTGATGAGTGTGTAGATTTATGTTTAACGCTTGGTTGGTTGTTAGATCCTCGGACGGCAGGATGGGGTGAAACAGGACTGGGTGATTGACGACTGTATTGGAAACTGGTGGCGTCCTAACTTTGAGCCTCCACAGGTTAGTATAGATGGGTGACTTGAGCTGTAATAATTAAACTAGATGTACCATTCAAGAGATTTGGGAAAGTTTTAGGAAAAAAAACTGTAGAATTAACATGGAAGAAAACCTGATGTCCAGCTTGGTTTCCAAAGATCCACTTTGAGTTGCAGCTCACTGTTTACAGAGATCAGCTACAGAATACAACACTGATTTGATCTTTATTTTGAAATCGCATGACAATAACAAAGCAGTCGTTTTGGATTTGACTAATTTACTTTTTGTTTATCTATCTTATTTCCTAACGGGATCTAACAAGAAGCTGTTTCTCTTCCAGTATCCTTACATTCCAGCTCATATCACCAAACCTAAAGAGCATAAAAAGCTGTTCCTGGTTCAGCTGCAGGAGAAAGGTCAGAGCTTGTGAAGTTGCTTCACGTTCAGGTTTAGAGGATGAAAAGATTCTGTTGAAAGTATGAAAAGGTTTTATAAAGTGTAATTGATGCGTCCACAGCACTGTTTGCCGTTCCCAAGAATTATAAGCTGGTGGCTGCCCCGTTGTTTGAACTATATGATAACGCTCCTGGATATGGACCAATCATTTCCAGTCTACCGCAGCTGTTGAGCAGGTAAAGTTTGAGTCCCATGTTTAAAAAAATTGTTTTGTGTGTATTTCTTAAAATCAACTTACTTTTTAATACTCTTGTTTTTTTTCACAGATTCAACTTCATCTACAACTAACTAGAGTGGACAGAAGTGTGTCAGGCTGTCTCTGTGAGCACAGCAAGTGTCTTTGTGTTGAGAAGGACTTCCACCTCTGGTTTCTTTTATAAACAAACGAAAAGAAAAAAAATCTCTTGTGATGTTGGGTGTATTCAAGTCCACAGGGCTGTTTATACTGGAGTCAGGAGAAAACAATAATGTCTAGACATGTCCTGTTTATCTTTTTTTTAAACTTGAGAAACTGCAACTTTTTACTATGTGCAGGTCTGTATTTGAATGTGTTTAGGATTTGGTTTTATGTTCAGGTAAAAGTTGTCTGTGTTTAATAAAATAACAAAACAAAAAAACATTGTTTCCTGTTGTTTTAAGCTGTAATGACAATGTTATTTTTCTTGTAATAAAGCAGCATTTTGTGTGTTTTTATAACATTCAAAGAGCTGGTGAGTCTTAATGAGCATCATTTTAAAGCTTTGTATGAAGTAGGGCTGGGCAATAAATCAAAAATGTATCGTTATCGAAATTTCTGACTTATCAAGATCATTTTCCCCATGTCAGTGAATTTGATAATAAAAATGACTTGTGTGTGTAGGTTAGACATGTTCATGTCCCTAGCTGTATCACCTTGAGTCACGTCATCAACATAACACATGTGACAGCCCCATCTAGTGGACAACTTCTTTCTGCACATATCTGTCGTTATCGAGATGAAATCCTCAATATATCGTGATATGATTTTAGGCCATATTGCCCAGCCCTAGTATGAAGTTATTTTTATTCATTTAAGGAACACACATATTCCAAAACGAGAAAATATTCCAGTTCTGATTTCTGATAATAGAACTAATTACATTGTTACTCATTGCGATTGCAGTGTAAGTGAACAGTTTTAAATACATGCATTTTAGTTGCATGTAAAGATGTAAACACCAGATATACTTTCAGAATAAATTATTAGCAACAAATATTTGTGTTATAGAAAAATTTTCTAGTGAAGTGAAGCAACAAAAATAGCAACAAGTTCAAACTAAATGTTCAAACCAACATTTTCAGCAAAAAGAGTTTGTGTTTGCACTCAGGTGCTGTGCACAAATTTGTAAAATTCGTTTCAGTTTCTTTTAGGGATAGGTTTTTAATTTTCTCTTGGGAAATGACTTTAAATTGCTAATAACATGTTTGATTTTTATCTTGAGAGATACAAACAAATAACCAAACATGTCCCGAGCATTATTACTCCAAAATATGATTGGAAAAAGGTAGAATTTTATTTTTGCTTTTTTATTTACACACACTGCACCTTTAATTTCGCACTTTTTTTCGGAGGCTGTACTTGAGCCAGATGAAAAAGGACTTATTTTTAAACTGGACAAAAACCCAGCTGTTATAGAACTGTTGACGACAAAAAGCTCTGCAAAAGTATGTTTGCGCAAAAATAAACATGAATATTTAAAAAAAACGGAAAAGCGTGTGAATCTTAAAAAATCTATTTGAATTTGATTAACATAATTTATCAGTTCTTTGGTGTACCCTGACCATAGACTGTACATACCCTGACAAAACACGGGGCAAACCCGAGCAAAACAGTAACGTTCAAATACATACGTCATTTATGCGCGACGTTCGACCCACTAGTTTCAGCTTCTCCGTGTCTGTCACGTAAAGTCTGACGTGTTGGTTTATTAGTTTTAGGATAGTTAATAGTATGCCCTCCAAACGGGCTCAGGAGGAGAGCGGAGCTGCAGACAAGAGGAAGAAGAAGAAAAGCTGCGAGGAGACGGCGGAGCTTTGTCCAGATGTGGAGGACGAGCAGCTGAAGAAAGCCGTGAAGGAGGCGTGGGTCCGCAGGACTCACTACAGCCAGGGTCAGTGCACCGGGTCTGGATGGGTGTTCTCACTTTTGACTTTAATGTTTTGTAGCATTTGTTTTGTTTATTCTTAGTCAATCAGTAATTCTCTCTAGGAACATTAAATTACTCACCCAAGTCTATTTATACTGTCGATCGGTATAGCGTAAGAGTTTGTACAGAATCCACTGATTCAGGTTTCGAGGGCTGATACCGATTTCTGATTCTTCAGCTTTGACCCACCTATACAGATTCTGGCCAGTTCCTATTCCTCTAAAAGAAAACAAAACACAAATAACTGATGACATTTTTTAAAGTAACTTTAACTAACACCAAATTTGTGATCATGGAAGTAAAACCTTCTAAATCAAATCAAAGTTTATTTATATAGCACTGTAAAACAGCAAGTTGTTGTCTAAAGTGCTTGACGGAGATAAAAACACATCATGGGAGAGCACAGAAGAGCGTTAAACTGGCACAGACAAAGCAGGAAATATAGTAGTCAAGTAATTGATAAAAGGGATATAGAATAGAAGAAATATATTGAAAAAAATAGATATAAAACTACAGGGACAGTGACCTGTGTCCTACACCGGGGGAACATACTTCCACGTGGAAGATTTGTTATTTTTACTGTGATAGGGCTCATATTAAAGGGGGAGTAACATCATGGGTGCAGACTTATTTCAACCAGACTTCTTGTTAGAAAAATATCAGGAAAAAAGGCGTGGCCTGAAGGACAGAGAGCGGCACTGAGGTAATGATTTAATCCCCCCACACGCTCTCTCGTAGTTTTTTCTGAAAAACGAGATGTTAACATGAGCGTGCACACGAGCACACACAAAGAGCAGACTCACCGCTCAGGAGAAGAGCAGACACAGAAACTGACTGCAAGAAGTAGGGTTTCCTTTTCACCATGATCACTAGGAGAAAGGGGTGGAGGATGTTTTTTTTTATTTTTAAGGAGGCGACCAGCTTAAAGCACCAAGTGTAATATCAGCAGGTGAGTGGTTGAGCCGGGTGGAGGTGCGGCCGAGACTCAGCAGGAGTACAGTGTAGTGGAGCCACTAGTGCGGTACAGATGACGTCACCCTGCAGCGCTACAGCAGTCAGCTGTTGCTGATTCTAAATCAATGTGGAGCAGAGTTTTAACCTGAAGATGGAGATATAATTATGGTTGTGGGCTGAAATATTAAATTTAACGTAAGTTGCACTAAACTACCAAAACAATGATTACACATGTCTACAGCACCATTAGATACTCATCTATACAGGTTATCAGCAAAAAAAAGTTGATTTAGGTGTTACTCGCTGTTTAAAGCCTGATGTAAGTTTTGTGAAAACAGACTGACACTTTGTTTCTGTGAATGTTCTGTAGGTGATTTAGAACTAGACTGCTACCCTTTCCCCCACTGCATCATCAAGAACTTCATCAGGAGTGAAACTTTTGTAGAAAACCTCCAGAAAGAGCTACTGGAACTCAACTTCAACGAGAAATCTAATGATCTGTACAAATTTAAACAGGTGATCCCCAAAGTGACTCCACACATCATCAGTTAACGGATTAAATCCTGTGTTTTCATAACCTCTGTTGTTTTTGTCATTCCCATGCAGTCAAATGACTTGAAAAAGAGAAAGGAGCCACATATCGCAGGACTGAGGTAATAAATGGATCCACAGGTCAGCGTGTCAGTCAGTTTTAATCTGTCAATGTCTCTTTATATGCACATTTGATAAATGACCCACACTTGTATAGCACCTTTCAGAGTCTGAGGACTTCATAGTGCTTTACACTACAGTGCATCATTCACCCATTCACACACTGATGGTGATGAGCTACACTGTAGCCACAGCTGCCCTGGGGCACACTGACAGAGGCTAGGTTATGCTACAGTTCATGACCATAATGTTCCATCTTTCCATTTTTATTTCCAAATTCCATGTTATTGTATCCGATTTTACTTTTCTCATTTCTAAATTACACTCTTTATCATTTAACCACATCTTTTCACCAAAATGTGACATAAAAATGTCCATTTCCAAGATTTTGTGATTCACGGAACCTTTTCATACAGCATGTGAGCAGACTCGTGGAATTTCCACCAGGTGGCGCCAGAGATCACGCTCACTCTTTAAGTGACACTTTAAAGTTAGTTTTATTGTAGTAAGTAAATTTTATTTATATAGCGCTTATCACAGACATAGAATCACAAAGTGCTTCACATAGATCAAAGCAAAATAAAACAAAGTCATAAAATCATATTGATTTAAAAGCAGAATCAGATTAACATCAGAAAGAATAAAGTCATAAAATTATAAAATTTCATAAACAGATGAAAGATAAAAATTTGAGTTAAAAAAAAGAAGAAAATAAGTTATTGTCTGAATCCAGGATTGATTGTATGCTTTGAAAAAGATCAGATTGTGTCCTTAATAAATATATATGAAGTATTTTTTTTACTAAAACAAACCAAAAAACATATCTGAAAATGTAAATATTGGCATTAATTGTTTTGTAAGACCTGTGAAACTCACCTGTCAGCCTGAAGGTAAATGTCTCTCTCTTATTGGCTCATGATTTTTACATAAGCTGTGTTTGCAGCAGGAAAAATCAGTTTGAATAAACACATGTTTGTAACAACATTCATTTCCACATTATCACAGTAAATAAACATTTGTCCCCCAATACTTTTTATTCAGTGCTTTTAAAAACAAAACACCACAATGACCTTTATCTAAGTAGCAGAATTACAGCTGTGGCTGGGAGTAATTGTGAAAAGAACGCAAGAAATAAATGACAATTCTGAGCTCAGATTTTAAAAAGAGAAATAATGTCTTTGTTCACTAACATGTGAGTCTGGCTGTTAAGCTGCCACACCTAATGAAAAACAGCTGTGGGGAATAGAAAGCAGCAATTAAACAAACGGTAACAGTCTCCCCTTTGTGCTCATTTATTATTCATGTAGCTGAAAATGTCATGGTGGGCTTTGGGCAGACTTGTGTTTGTGGGGAGCAGATGTGCAGCAGCGTTTGGTGTGTGTTACTGATGTGTAACAGCACAGAGACTGAGGGCTGAGTGTGTGTCTGCAGGGCGGCTCTGTTTGAGCGTTTCCGCTCCTGGCTTGGGGAAGTCTTGGGCGTTGAACTAGAGCCCACGGTGGACATTTCTTGTGCTAAATATGAATACACAGGTGGGAATCACTCACTTTCTGAAAGATGGCAAAGGAAGTTGATTCATTTTTAAAAATTTTATCTTTTTGTTTGTTTTGATGAATCCTGTTCTGTCTTCTAAGATGTCCTGTTGTGTCATGATGATGAACTGGAAGGGAGACGTGTCGCCTTCATTTTGTATCTTGTCCCTCCGTGGCAGAGGAGTGATGGGGGAACCCTTGATCTTTACACAACAGACAGTAAGGATCTCCTGTGTGTGTGTGTGTGTGTGTGTGTGTGTGTGTGTGTGTGTGTGTGTGTGTGTGTGTGTGTGTGTGTGTGTATACACACTTTTAATTAACAGATGCCTGTGTATTTATGTCTCTGTAATCAGGTAACTTCCAGCCTCAAAGCATAGTGAAGTCACTCGTGCCCTCCAGGAACACTCTGGTCCTCTTTGAAGTTTCTCCAGTTTCTTTTCACCAAGTGAGTATTTAAGTTTTTAACTTAACGAAAGAAAGAAAAGCCTGTAACCTGGAGGTGTTTCTTCATCAGGTGTCAGAAGTTTTATCCCAGGACAAGTGTCGTTTGTCTCTGAGCGGCTGGTTTCATGGACCGACTTTGGAGCGACCTCCTCGTCACCTGGAACCGCCCGTCCCAAGGAGTCCACACATACCGAGAGACGTAAGATGAAACCAGCGATCGGTGTGCTTGGACCAGCGTACACACTAGAATTAAAAAGAAAAGGTTTTTTTGTAGTTATTGTGTTCCACACTAACTAAAAATACATTTTCTACTCTAATGTAGCTGGTTCCCTTTTGTTCCTGACAGGAGACGATTGTGCAGGAGTGGATCAATCCCCTCTATCTGGATATTTTCTATCAGGAGCAGATCCAAGAGGAGTTTGAAGAGAGTTCTGAAATCCAGCTCAAAGGTTTCCTCAAGGTAACTTCTCATCTGTGTTACCCACCGGATTCCCTTGTGTCTGCTCATTTCTGACTGATTTGTCTCCAGGAGGAGAAGTTCAGGGAGGTGAGTGAAGCTCTGCAGCTGGCTCAGATTCAGTGGACCAAGAGAGGTCCACCCAATAAGAGGTTGGCGTCTGACAGAGTATCTGCTGTGTGAGCGCGATGCTGGAATGTTTTGAGGGACACTAATGTGCTTCCAGGTGCTACGAGGCGGCCTCTCTGGATACCCTGCCCGAGTGTGTGAGCATGTGTTGGGAGCTGCTTCACTCAGAGGCGTTCTTCCTGCTGCTCTCCAACTACACCGGCCTTCGGCTGCACTACATGTGTCCTGCTGATGATGAGGAGGAGGAAGACGAAAATGAAGAAGCAGCAGGATCTTCAGCAGCTGCATCGTCATCCACAGGAGCAAATCCAAGCAGAGAGAAAGGTAAGTGTTGGCTGGGTTTTTCTTTCAGCAGCAGGATTGTTTGTGAGCGCTAACCTTTATGAATCTTTTAGAGCTGAGCACACCTGTGTGTAGCGGAGAGGTGCGCCGCTGGTCTCATGGCAGCTACACTTTGTTGCACGATGGCGATGCTGCACGGGCAGAATACGCTCTGGACCTGATTTTACCTTTTGGCTGCACAGGTGAACGCAAACAAATAAAGTAAAATGAAAAATAGAAATGATTTTTAATTGAATGCTCGGAGGATTTGTCGTTCATAGACTGGCAGTCCGAGTTTGGGGGATACACCTGCTACGTAGCCAATGAAGAGGATGAGGAGGTGAGTGCTGACGATGATGGCAGAAGCAACACACCAGTGGATATAATTATTTCTTCATGTAAACCTTTACAGCTTCTGACCGTGTATCCAGAGGAAAATTCTCTCGCTCTCGTCTACAGAGACAAAGAAACGCTGAAATTTGTGAAACAAGTCAACAACAAAGGTTCCTCTCCGGGCAAGGAGTTTTACGATTTTTCTTTTGTCTACTATGAATAAACATATAAATATCACCTTATTTGTTTCTGTTATGGACATTTTTATCCTGAATGCACTTTGGCAGAAGAAGAAGAAGAAGAAGAAGAAACAATCTTTTCTAAAGCGCCTCTCAAGATAAAAATCAAGAGGCGCTTCACAAAAACAAAAAATTTTAAATATAAAAAAGAATTTAGAAAATGATTAAAAATATGTTTAAAATAAGCAAAAATAGACAATTGTGATTAAAAAACATTTTAAAGAAAGAGAGTGAATAGGAAAGAGGGAAATCAGTGGATCCTGAGGAAGGTGGAATAGGTGGGGAGGGCAGAATAAGGAGAGAGTGGTGAAGAAGGTCATACAAAAGCCAGCTTGAACAGGTGAGTTTTCAGCTGCTTTTTAAAGGAGACAACAGAGGCAGATGGTTCTTTTAACAAAAAAAATAGAATAGAATAGAAAAACTTATTGTCTGACGCCAAGCGGTTACAGAAATTTGTCTTTCAACAGGGCTCATCATCATCCTCATCATTCACACTTTCATAGAGCAGTAAATACAATAAAATCATAAAAAAACTAAAAGCACAGATATAAGCTCAAAAGCCATAAAACCAAAGATGCAACTAGACGCCTAAAAATACAAAATAATTTGCGGGTTATTGAAGTTCTGTGTCTGTTGAGGGCTGTGATTGCTGATGGGATGAATGATTTCTTATGGATTGCTTTTTTGGACAGTGCGATTCTGTATCTCCTGCCTGATGGGAGAAGACTGAAGGAATGGTGGAGGGGATGAGAAGGTTCCTCTGTGATCAGTGTGGCTTTCCTGATCACAGAGCGCTCGTGCAGAAGGGAAAGGGGGAGTTTGTAGTGAACCAATTATTTTGCCTGCTTGATCCGTTGCAGTTTATTTTTGTGCTTACAAGTGAGAAAGTTGTACCAGGATGTAATGTTAAACGTTAAAATGGATTCTATGATTGACCGTTAAGACAGTTACGATGTTTTTCCTGACATTAAAATCCCTTAATTTCCTGATGAGATGGAGGCGCTGGAGTGCCTTATTGTAAATGGAATCTGAGTGTTGTTGAAAGGACAGATGAGCATCTATCTGAGTCCCCAAATATTTAAAACTCTCCACCAATAAAAATGGCATTAAACCCATTAACCGTTAAACAAATAAATGACTCCTAATGTTCAAATTCTGGCTTAGTAAAAAAAAGTCTGGTTTTTAAAATGTGAAAATCAGTAAATCGCTATTGATATGGAAATGATTTCCCTCTTTCATATTCATTTTCTCTCCCCCTTTCCTTACATTTTTTCCTTTTCTCCTTTTAAACACACTTCTAATCATTTTTAAAATCTTTTTATACTTTAATTTATTTTTTGTTTTTATGAAGCTCTGTGTGATTTTTATCTTGAGAGGCGCTATATAAAATATCGTCGTAATGAAAAAGCATTAACATATTGTAAAAATTTGAGCTAAATGTGAAATGTCAAATACAAAAGTATGTTGAAAACGATTATTAAGTTGATGTTTAAAGCTTTCTATTGATAGCTCAATCCTCCTGTCAGAGGACGCCAGATAAACCAGAAATCACAACCCACGTTTTTTTAAATCCATCAACAATAACATGATCAACTATGTCAAAGCAGACAAATCCTAAAGCTAATTCATTTCACCATGATCTAGTTTAAGTATCAAAACCCAGAAATTGTTTTAACTTCCTCGGTATTCACCCAAAATTACATAGTTTCCTAATTTTTACATAATAAATTATTATTTTAACAGGTTATATGTAATTTATTTCTGTCAGAGCTGCATAAGACCAGAAAATGGAAACTAATTTTTAATCAGCTCACATTTTCCACATAGTGAGAAAGAGGACAAAAATAAACAGACGGTGTGGTGTTTCCAACTCCGATTATTTCAACCTGAATACATAATTCGATTTTATAATACCGGAAACTCTTCCCTCTTGTTTCTAGGAAATGTTTTCTACAAAAGATAAATGTACTGCAATGCCAAATTTACACTTCCTGTTTGTCATCAGTTAGCGCAACAATTTCCACCAATCAGAACGTAGGTTGATTTCACTCAGCCAACGGGAAGCCAGGAAGTCCCTGTCAGTGGGTGTGATTTCTAAGGAGGAAGCCTAACCGAACAAACTAAACCGTTTTAAGGTAAGTTTGTCCCAACTGTAAGTTTGACCTCACAGCAAAGCAGAAGTCCGGTTATTTAAAAGCTTCATGTGTGCGCTCGCCCGCCTTTACGCAGGAAAATAATTAACAGCGGGAAGTTTTTTGAGCTGTGACGTTTTTCGAGCACGAGCTGTGCATCTCTCCCCAAACGACACTAAGTAAAAGTTTCACACACTTAAGACACTTTTGTGTTCCATGGGGCGATTAAAAACAACAAGAAGGTTTGATCACTGCTTGGAAAAGTTACCTCTGGTGGCAGGTGACTTCTACTGAAACTGAAATCATATGTAGCTTTGCGCATGCTTTGTTGGAGGACACTAATGGTTACTGTTTTATACTTGAAACACCGATAGTTCATGTAAACAGATCACAATACCTTAAGAGTCTTAAAACATTACAATAATAATTTTTACACAACATAAACAGGTTCTGCATCCTAAAGAGACTAAATTAAAACTCTAAGAAATGATATTACAATGCAGTTAAAGTTTTAGATGTAAATCCATCAATTTTCATTCTAATAACATGCTGAAAAATAAATATCAAAGTATGACAGATAATACTAAAATAATCTGATTTCTATAATGCTATAATTAGCCTTTAAAGTATAGTGTTCCCCTAGCCTGGCAAGCTTTCTTTGCAAAGCAAGAATTTGGTCTAGTTCACAAGGCTAGTGTTCCCCCAGATCCTGGTCCTCAATCTCATATCCGGCATGTTCAAGTTGTTTCCCTGCTCCAACACATTTAATTCAATGTTTGCATTTGGCTTGCAGAAACCTGTTAATTGTCTGCTGATTAAAATCTGGTGTGCTGAAGCAAGATAAACCTCTTAAAATATGTAGGAAGGTGGCCCTTTCAGGACCAAATTGAACATTATTGCATTAAAGGGAATGTAAATAAACAACTATTCTAGTTTTATCCTGTTATGGAGTATTTCTTTTCTGGGGGGAGTGATCTCTTCCATTGCAATTATTTTCTTTGACAAATAAGGATCTTTGAGTTGTTTAAAGACAAAAATTGTGAGTTTCATAGTCTTAGTAATTAGAAATATAAAAAAGGAAGAATGCCTGGAGCAGACTGGTCCTGAAAATTCTTTAGGTGCAAACAAACAGAACTAAAGTTTTGTCGAGAAATGTCTTCTTGTCGAAACGTTAGAAATGTCTTGTCAGTTCTGTTTTTTTGCAGCTATTAAAGACTTTTCAGGACCAGTCTGCTCCAGCCATTCTTCCTTTTTTCTATGCCTATATCCCATGGGCTGTCAGAGCACCTGTGTTCCTGATCGGATGATACGCAACATGCTCGCTGATTATGTTTTAGAAATAGATTTATATTGATGCATGCCCCTTTTGGCTAAAATCAAATGAGCAATATTTTGATGAGGTTTGATGATGTTTTGGTCTCTTATATTTATGTTTGTTTCCTGATTTTAGCTCTTTTACATTTTCATAATAATAAACATTTAGTACAACTTGCACACATTACTACTTAGTCATTTTTAAAACCTGCATATGAATTTTGATGACATCCAATAGTTGTCCAGATTATTGGTTTTCAGCCTCATTTTCTGATTAAAGAATATATTTAAAGGTTATTTGGTAACAGAAATAACATGAATTAATTTGTAAAATGATTGTCTTTTTTTAAACAATTTCCCACATAAATAGTAGGAAAATACAATAGAATGGAATAAAATAGATTTTATTGATCCCACAGTGGGGAAATTCACTTTTGACAGCAGCACAGAGACAAGAGAATACATCTGAAGAAAATTCATAATAAAGGTACATGTACTGTATATACACATAGGCAGTAAGCTAGTATTGTGAACATGAGTTAGTAATTATATCAAAGATTGTGTTCTATTTAGGAACAGAGTGGCAATCAGCAGGATTAATAACACCTTTTTCCAAGTGTTTCATGACAAAATGACTGCTGTGAGAAGGCCCTTCATTAATTACCATAACAATGATTCTAGGTTGGTGTGTTTGTGTGAAGAAGTTGTTGCTACCCTGGGTTCCCCTCAGAACAGAAACTGCCCGAGGTAGCTTACTTCATGCACAAAACATCGTGCACGCTGAGTAGTACCTGGCTGGCTGGTGGAAATGCACATCCACACCCATCCACCCCAACACAAATACAGCAGCGTGCGCTCGAGCAGGCGTCCAAGCACTCTCCAGGGTTTCGCTTCACTTCTGCATATAAAGACAGAGAAAGGGCTTGATTAGGCAATACCCTGCTGATACACTCATTAACCTCACCTGGCTCTATTCCCAGGACCAATCTGCTCCACCTCTCCCCTTGCAGCTGAGACAAAACTACACCCCACTGCTCTACTGTGCCCTTCATGTTTGCTTTTATGCCTCTGCTCAGTGTGATTCACCACATTTAGGCTGTTTTTTTCACACAGTGCTTGATTTTAAGATTACAATAAGGTTGTGTTGTTACAGTCTATGAAACTTAATTCTTTTATTATGTTAAAAGGTGCATAATAGATGACATATTTGACATTTTGTCTGAGAACATATATTTTAAAAAATCATCATTTTAAGATGCTTTAAGATAATTTGTCGAGCATTAAAAAAACGTTATATATATTTATTTATTTTTAGATGATGGTGCTGCCAGTATAAAATTCAGGTTTGGTAAACACTGAATTTTTTTCTTTAAAGACAATGTGTAGGTTTTACTTTGAATCTCTGGAAAAATCCATCAAAATGTTGTTGAAAATGAATTAAATGATGACCAGTTGTTGAAAATTATTGGCAGTTTACACATAACCATAAAAACGGGTTTAAAATACATGTGAGCAAGTCTGTGGATGTTTCTCAGTGTCAAGGCACCCGGCCTCGCAAGGCGACTAACACAAAAATACTGCTTACGTACAATGATTTAGACATGTGCTCCCCCCTTATCGCCAGGAAAAATACACATTGTCACTTTATTGACATTGAAAGACATTTTCTTTTTTATACTAAATCGACTGGGTTAAAATGTTTTAACAAAAGAAATGCGCTAGGAAACCTTGACGTTTCTTAAAATGAGACTTGTTCAATAAAACTAGTGGATGAAACTTGTAGTAGTGGGGGGGTATGTCTGGAGCATTTTTTAACCATATTGTTTGAGATGCTTTTCACATACTAATGGCAACCAATAAATTAAAAATTTTGTCCAAAAATGTATAATTTTTATTGCCTCTAAAATGTAAGAACCAGGAAAAACCTAATCAAGATAACTGTGAATGTCTGCTCCTGCTGCACATACTCCCTCTATGTGCAAAAATCACGCATTCTCGCTTTAGAGCAGCTGAGCAGGGATTAAAGTCAGAACTGGACTGCCTAGTGTAACAGAGAGAATATTTGTTTTGTTTTGCCATTTGCAAATTTCATTTAAGAAGTTGTTTTGTTTAGAGTCTGGATCTTTTATTTTTGGGAAACATTTAGGTGTAGGGCCTGTTAATGCAGCTGTCATCTGTCCGCTGGCAGATTTACACCCGTTTGTGGGAAACCAGCAGAGACGGGTGACTAGTTTGGGTTGGGTTCTGGAAGTTTTGACCTGTTGTTTGTGAAGTTTTCCCAGATTGCTGGTAGCACCGAGCTGCTGTGACTTTTAAGTTAAGAATAAACCAAAAAAGCTATAAATTGCATAAGTTTTCACCATAAAAACACCACACTACATCTACTACATTGTTACACGGTTACATATGTACTTTACGTTAGGAATAATTGCAGAAAAAGTCCCAACAACAGGTTGAAAACAGCATTCCTATATTAAGGTGCGGCATGAAGGGGTAAGCCTGAAGAAAGGGGTTGGACCTTATACTTGTGTTTAGACAAAGTAGCTTGCTCGAATGGCTTTTTCAGGAAAGCCATTCCTACTTTTAAGGGTTGAACTCAGTTATTTGGTGTTTTTGAACTTCTACGGTGAAAAAGGAAACTACATTAGAAGATGAGATAAAAAGTTATTTAAAAACAGAATACTGGATATTGGTTTGACATTCAGTCAGGTGAAACATCTCAGGTAAAATTTTCCACCACAGGTTCGGTGTTGACAGTTGCTTCGGTTGCTACACCTGTGGTTTCATTTCCGATGCCACGCGCTGTCACGGGGGATGCTTTTGCTAGAAATACATTACAGCGTCTGGCATTTGGCCAACAGCCAGGAGAACTGTGGCCTTTTACTCTTGCTCTCATACACAAATATGGCCGCTTACAGGCAGGTAGCAGCAGTGTTAATTGAGGTCAAAATATTTGTAGTGGGACTCCCAGCTGCTGTCTTCAGCTCACACATTTTTGCATTTACCTCTTTTTTCCTCATTGTTTTAAAATCAGTCGCTGTCTCCAGACATGGGAGGTAACACATATTTTAGAGCTCAAAAATGAACAAACGACAGCTAATGCAGAACAGCTACACACCTCTCATGTTGGCAAAACAAAGGTCAGGTCCAGTTTCGTCCCGAACACACCCTCTCCACGGATGTAAATGGCCGTGTCCTTCACCACTATTTTCTACTAGGTGTTAATGAGCTCCAGTTTCACTGTTGCAAACACAAACAAGCTAAACGTGGTTTAGTATGTCGGCTAGCTCAGCCTCTAGCTCTTTTCACATTTCTGATTAGCTATTCAACATATATCAGTTTTAATCAAAGCTTTTCATTTCAAGGGTAAATTCAGTGATTTATTATAAGTTTTTCTGTTTAAGTCAGTGCAAAACGTTTTTGGTGGCATTGTCTTTTTATTGCAAAAGGTTTGCAATAATGTTTTTGCCTGTGTGCACGTTTTCCTTTGTTAGTTTGCTAATAGAACACTTCACAAACCACTTGACAACTTTAGAAAAAACTCCCAAAATAATTTTTGGATGTATGTGTGATTAACTTTTGGAGGTTGCTACAGCTAATTAACATTAGCCAACGCAGAAGAATTGCTGTTAATTTGGCAGATATTGAGTTAATTACTATTGTGAGGTCTTGCATTATTGCGAGAGGTCACGTGTATTTCTTTCGACATTTTACCAAACACCCATCATTTCTTTACACAAGATTGTCTTAATTTAAGACTGGCATGAAAAGCGGGGTTTCAGCTACGTCTTTTTAAGAAAGACTTCTGATTTTGGCCACTGAGTTTTACTTAACATAATATCCACGAACATTTGAGGCGTTTTCTGGACAAAGCAAGCCAAAACAAACCTCAAAAAGATGTTAGCTAAATTGTGTCAACGCATTCTCACGTGAATCCAATTTTCTGTTGCTTGAATGTCAGATGAGCTGTCCAGGGATCACTAGAGCAAATGATAAGTGATGTATTTTAAGCTCCTACTGTTCATTTAATCCTCATACAGCTGGTAAAATAATCTCACAGTGTACTTGCAGAGTGGCAGCAGATAGGGTCACATAAAACTGCACACTGGCTAAGTTGTAGACATTCCCGATAGACCTAGTTTCCCAGCCCACTGTATTAGTGAAATATGAGGAAATGCATTATAATCCAACTCAGAGGATGGTGCTTCCACACAGAGCGCCTCCCCATCAGGGAGTGTGGAGACAACACCAGGAGGAAGCTGCGCTGGTTCATCCAGGGAACAGGAGTTAGGTACCAGGCTGGGTGGGGGTGGGGGGTGGGTGGGGGTGTAGGGACCAGATTATACATGTTTTTATGTAATGAGGGTTTCCAAAGGAGGAGGGGGTAGGAGAAAAGATGAGGCGAGCCGACATTATAACCATTGACCAGTTCTCTGTGAAAGTATTTACCCCCTCACACACTTCTGTTTTTACTTTGTCACACATGAATGTTTCAGACCAGCAAAAAAAAGTTCAGTATCAGGTGAAGATGACCCAATTAAATGCAAATTGCAGTTTAATTTAATAAAGACCAAGTTCACTTGTTCTTTCAACACATTTTCAGTGGTCTCTGATATAAATGAGTGCCTTGTGAGTCGATTTCTGTGGGGAAAGAAGGTCTTGTGCTCCTGATTCAGGAACAAGAAGTGAGCCAGAGCAGAAGATGGCAGGATTCTCGCCTCTGATTGGCTAACAGCAATGCGACTCTACCAAGTTCTGCCCTAGTGGTTTGAGTGTCTGCTCTGAGACTGGGAGATTGTGGGTTCAAATCCATGGTCAGGTTATACCAAAGACTATAAAGATGGGACCCAATGCCTCCCTGCTTGACACTTAGCATTAAGGGGTTGGGTTGGGGGGTTAAACCACCAAGTAGTTCCCTAGCGCAGCCACTGCTGCAGCTCACCGCTCCCCATCGGGATGGGTCAAATGCGGAGATGTAATTTCACCAGGTTGTGATGACTTATGGGACTGTAACTTCATGTTGTGGAGTTGCTAATGCTAACAGTTAGATTCTACTAGCCAATATGCGCTCTGCTCTTTCCTGAGCGCTTAATCAATAACAGCGTTCCTCGTTGCAAGCCAAGATGCGTGAGTCCATGACATCTATTTTGCAGTGGGATGTAGATCTGAGTGTCTTTTCTGTTCCGAGCATTTCCCCTTCTAAGTCAGCGGCTAATGCAGGAAATAGGGGTGAAAGACTAATTTCTTGGGTGGCCTGCATGTTTAAACTCAGAGTGACTGATGAGATTTACAAAATAAAGAGTATAAACAGTTTCTCTGTGAACTTGGTCTTTGAGGATGATAGGTTATCTAAGCCAAACTTGGTGGAAAAAAATTGCGATGCGTGATATATCAGCACCAATATCGGTATCGGCCGACATACCAAAATTAGTCCAATAAGTAAAACAGGCTGAAATTAATATATTATTTCCATCTAGCTGTCATTTGTGTGTCTGTTGTGGGAGGGGAAGGGGGTGATTATGTGGGGGACGCTGTCAGTCAGTGCCACAGCGCTGCCCTCTCAGTCCACCAAGCAAACCCTTCTTTTGGCAAATTTTTCAAACAGGAAGTGTGGGGGATTGACTCTGGTTGGGGGGTGACTTGCTCTTTAATAATTGGCTGTATCCAGTTATTGGCAGCAACAACTATAATAATTACTGTACTGCAGCACTGGTGATTGGGTTGTGCCTCAGAAAAAAATGAATATTAAAAGTCAGGCTCAGTAGAAAGGCTTTTTTTTGGGTTAATTAATGTTCAGTTTACAATCCAGAGTTGATCTTTAGGTTGTTCCTGTGTTATGAGTAAAAATTACCAACATATTGTTAGGATAATATTGAGAGCGGGTGTGTGTGGGTGTGTTCTGAACGGTTTAGTTGTGCGGTCTTGTGGAAAAAGCTCTGCTGTTATGTTGTTTGGAATTTAATTTGTGGACCCTCTTGAAAACGAGATGGTCCACTTCAAGAGACTATTCCTCGTAATAAATATTTGTTGTAATAATAATGACAATTACAATTTTCCTTCCTTTGGCCATTTTTTTATGTGAACTGGAAAAAATAGAGTAACATTTTTTTTTTTACTTATTTGCTGCTCTGTGTTCAGAGGATGGCGGACAAGACTCTGGATGGAGGTCAGTGGACGGGATGTGCAGTCATGTTTCTGCAGTCTCTCTTTCCTGGTGTGAACCTGCTCTCTCTCTACAAAGACCAACAGAAAAAATTCAACATTTTTAAAGTCATCAAGTTGACACTTATAGGTAAAAACCTCTTCTTGGATCCATTAGTCATGTTGAAAAGGAGGAAAGCTAACCCAGCATGCCTGATTAATTAATGAGTGTTTTCCATTTTCAGATTCTGCAGGAGGCCTTGGTGGCTATGAGATCCTAAAGGTCCATGACGCTGAGCCCTTCCTGGGGGTGGAGGTGAAATTTGTGGATGTGGCAGCATGTCAGCAGTTCCTGGAGAGCTACAGCTCTGGAGCGGTGCGGCAGTCCCTTTGCCAACACGCCTGCCGGCTTCTCGCTCTTCCTCAGGAGTTCAGTGTGAGAATCCAGCTGAAAGCCAGCACTCACATCCTGGATTTGTGTCTGGATAATCTGAATATCTGTTTACAGCACATCCACCTGTCACAGGTAAGCATCCGTTTGGCTCTTCGCTGGTGATTTGACCCATGGATTCACATAAAAAGATATGCCCAATGAGATTTTGTTTACGTTTAAGTGTTTTGTAAATTGTGTCATGCCAGCCCGAGCGCTTGCGCGATGAAGAGATTGATCGACTGGAGCAGCAGCTGCAGAATCAGGCCCTAGGTCCCACCCACCAGCCCATCGTAGTCCAGCAGGAGGAGTCTCCTGTCCCTAGCAACTGCTTCAAGTTTCAGAACAGAGTGTTTGGTGAGTCCAGAAAACCAGTTTTACTGTAAACCAATTTTTGGTTGGTTTCTGGGCCTATGGCCTAATAAAAACTTACTGTTACCACTGACATAATGATTATTAAAGGTGTGGAACACTAAAAAACCTCCTACACCTATCTCCTGCATTAGCTTCTAATAGAAAATACCAGGATTTGAAAAGTCTGACAGATCTATGTCACACTGTCACTTAACGCTCTTGGACTCTTCCATCTTGACTCACGACGGGGAAGGCTGTTGTTGTTTTAACGTGCAGGAAACAGCAGAGACATCTCGGCTAGTAAAAGCTAACTGTTAGCATGAGTAACTGCACCACACGGCTGAAGCTCCTCCAGGCTTGTTATTTGTGGAGATAAAACATCAAAGTTGCAAGTCAGGGGTAGAATCCCGTTGCTGTTATCCAGTCTGAGGCAAAATGTCCAAATATCAGGAAATAAGACTCCAAATCCTGCTGTGTTCTGCCACTTTCTGCTCCAGCAGACTTCTCCGTGCCCTAGACGAGACAAACTGGTTCCTAAAGTCAGAGACTCTCTTGGTCAGCTTTTTTCTCATACCAAAACCTTCTGTCAGGAATCTTGTGACCTTTGACCCAGGACTCACCCTGGATTCTGATGTCAGTTCTCTTGTTCGCTCTTCCTTCTTCCATCTCAGGAAAATTGTTAGTTGACCCATTCTGTCCCGCTCTGAACTTGAGACAGTTCTCCACACCTTCATCTCCTCACGCTTAGACTACTGTAACTCTCTTTTCACGTGTCTGAGCAGAACCTCCCTGAACCGTCTGCAGGTGGTTCAGAATGCCTGTGCTCGGCTTCTGACCAAGTCCTCCAAACACACCCACATCACCCCGCTTCTCCTCCAGCTTCACTGGCTGCCAGTCAACTTCAGGGTTCATTTCATGATCCTGGTTCTGGTCTATAGGGCCTTACATGGACAAGCACCATCTTATATTGGTGATCTTCTTAGTCCCTACACCCCCAGCAGGTCCCTGAGGTCCAGTGACCAAAGCCTACTGGTTGTGCAGCACCAGGCTAAAGGTCAAAGGTGACAGATCATTTGCTGCTGTGGCCCCCAAACTCTGGAACCTGTTCAAGCTGGCTTTGTTGTGACCTTCATCACCACCCTCTTCTTATTCTGCTCTTTCTGCCTATTCCACCTTTCCATGGATCCACGGATTCCCCTCTTTCCTTATCATTTTCTCTCTCCCTTTCCTTACATTTTTTAATCACAATTTTTTATTTATTGTCATTTGAAACATATTTTTAAAGGTTAAAAAAATCTTGTGAAGTGCCGCGTGATTTGTGAGTCGCTATATAAAAAATCACTTTCTTCCTCTCACCCCCCCTCCCCCTCCCCCCCAGTGCGACTTGCAAGGCATTCCTGTAGAGACCACTGCAAATGTATTGATTAAACGAGTGTCTCACACCTTTAAAAAAAAGTCTCATCTTAGATTTTTATCTGCTCTAATCCAGGTCTACTGACTGTTGCTAGTCCATGTTAAGAGATTAGTTCTATCAGAAAGTGTATTTAGTTTGTATATTTGGAATGATTTCATTGTGGGTCACCCAAAAACAACAAAAATAAGATGAGATTGCTTTCATAACAGCAATGATTTTTTTGGATTTAGCTAATGGAGGTTTTTGTTTTTATTGTATAAACAATGCTTCATGTAACTGCTTTAAAATAAAATGTGTTTCATTATTACAGAAATGACTCAGTAGGTGACACTTTCATCTCCACATGGCTCTTTTGCATATATAAACAAATTGATTCAAGTTCACAAGTCTGCAGCTATGAGCCTTATAAAGTTACTGTTGGAACAAACAGATCCATTTAAATTCCAAATGATTTTCCTTTTGCTCTTCATCCAGAGGACCGAATGCTCTCACCGGCAGACATTCAGTGCTTCTCTAACGGAGTGGGCCGCCAGTGGAGGAATGTAGGGAGGGCCCTGGGGAAGAGCTGTCGTGCGTTGAAGGGCCCGGCTATAGACAACCTGGCCTACGAGTACGAGAGAGAAGGGCTGTATGAGCAAGCCTATCAGCTGCTCAGCCGCTTCATCCAGGCGGAGGGGAGGGCAGCCAAGCTGAGCCGACTGGTCAGAGCTCTGGAGGACAGCAAACTCACCAGCCTGGCTGAAAACATTCTGGACATACAGCCCAGAGAGTAACTCGTGAAAACTGAGGGGACAGGTCCCCTGTGCACGAGGACGGGGGACGCTAACCTGCCTGCTTTTGACATTCAGTGTGATTGTTCTTGTCTGTCTTCTTTGTGTTTCAAATCATTCTTGTGTGTGTGTGTGTGTGTGTGTGTGTGTGTGTGTGTGTGTGTGTGTGTGGATGGTTCATTCAGAATTTGTTAAATCAGTTATTAGTATTATTGTTAGTTGTTTTCTTTTATTTGAAGTAATCGGTCATCACTGTCAAAAGGATTTGCCGTCGGGCGTTAAATGCTCTGTGTAAATGGTTTTCATCATGTACCTCTTTTTTTCTGCTCTACAAGTCATTTTTTAAATAAAGCCGGTCAGGTCTCGTTTCTAAGGACGACACAGCTGAAGGTTGTTGAGTTAGTTTATGAAAATGGGTGCTTGCAAATTAAATGACTGAATAAAAGGGCTTAATGTTTGTGTTGGATGCATTAGAGTAATTAAAACTGAAAACACGATTTTGCCTAAATTCCCTCAGGTGTAATTTAGTTTTAATCCTCCTTTCCCCTCTGCCATCACTCACACAAACACGTGCAAACTTTTTTGATTGGACTGCTGATTGCCAGTGTTGTACCTGTGTGTACGTATGTGTGAGATTCAGCTGGAGAAGAGGAGGAGGTGTGTGTGTGTGTGTGTTAGGAGTTTTAAATCAGCCTTGCTGGGGAAATCCTCTGCTGGTTTCATCCAGAGTCTGTTCTCTTTACCCCTTCATCCATCCAGATGTGATGAGTGGATTAGAAGCTTTTATCATGCACTTATTACAGCTGTATGGTACAAACAGAGTTTCAGGAGTTGTAATTTACAGATAAACAGCTCTTTTTACTTATGTCCTAACTATTGCTAAAAGTGACATTATGCTAGATGTAGTAGTCGTTTTTGGTTGGGTTCAGGGCCTATTGCATAATATAAACTTGCTGTTAACACTGACATAATACTAAACTAGTGAATTTTCAAAAGAAGACATTGATTATTAAAGGTGTGGGACACTGAAAAAACATTTTTATAACTCTTTCTAATTATACTCCTAAACTCTGAGTTTTGCATGCAAGCTTATCATGAAATTCGTGTCCTACCCCTATCTCCTACATTAGCTTATAATAGAAAATAGACAGTCAAACTCAAGGATTTGAAAAGCTTCTATGTCACACCATCACTTAACATTCATGGACTCACCCAACTTGACTCATGACGGGGAAGGCTGTTGTTAATTTAGCGTCCACGAAACAGCAGACAACGTCTTGGCTAGTTGAAGCTAACAGTTGGCATTAGCAACTCCACCACACAGCAGAACTCCTCTAGGCTTGTGTTAATTGTGGAGATAAAACATCAACGTTGCAAGCCAGTGGTAGAGTTGCGCTGCTGTTATCCAATCCGGAGCGAGATGCCCACATATCAGAAAATAAGACTCCAAAACCTGGCGCCTCACGCTCAGCTGAAATGTGGCTCACTTCAAGTTCCTGGAAATGTTTCACCAGTGTCTCCAATCCAATACTGATACTTAGATTTTGTTTGGAAAAATTAAAATACAAAGTAATATATTTATATTATAGCTTGAACTGATTAGTCTCTGAGTTTATTTCTGCCTGGAAGTCTATATATTGGGTCAATACTCCCTCACAAATTGCTGAATGTCTTAAGCCTCCACTATGGACAGAGGCTGGAGATCATTCTCTGTTATTGCTCTTGGAGAATTATCCGCATATACACAGGAAAGACAAAACCATGGCATCACATGCTATTAAATGTTTAATCTTATTTAGATTAAGCTCTCAAAACAACTTACACCAAGGAGAGTGGAAATACTAGTTTACACACATCTGCTGAATGCTTTGACTCAAATTAAAATTGCCAATAAAATACATAATTTAATGCATTTGTTTATACCTACATCTTGAAATATTCAGTTAACAATCAGTCAAAATATTTCGAATAATTGAGAATAAAACAATACAACTTTAATAGTTTAACTGACAAATATCAATAATATTATCAGTCTAAGTAATGGAATGTTGTCTTATGATCTTTACATTTTTAAAGTGAATCACATATTTAACTAAAGTACTTTACATTTGAATAACTTTTGGTTTATGTAATCCATTTTAAATCACTTAATTACATTAAGCCTCACCTGACTAAAAATAGGCGTATTAAATGTAACTCCAAATTAAAATTCGTGCAGCTATTAATTGTAGAGTTTAACTTTTGCATTCCATTCATTTTAAATTCGAATAAATGGGAACCCTTAGTTTAAAAAAAATACTTGTTTGAATAACAACCATATACGTCGATGATAACGACCCAAACTTAAGAAAACTGATGTAAATAACTGTCCTGAATTCACTGACCGTGCTAAACTTCTTAAACAGCTCCATATTCTCACCTTTTATACCTTGATAATACCTGACTGTAGCACCAAAAAACTCGAAGAGAGATGTCAGTTTCATGTTAGCAGCACCTTTCCTTCCTCTCACCACCTCATCATGACGTTTTCATATTTTTAGATGTTTAATCAGGTTTGTGGTGTCACTTCATCTCAGAATATCTGTCAATTTCTCAGTTTAGACCATGGAATAGACAGAAGGGAGCGCAGTGTGCGCCCCTAGTGGCGGCTTAATGTATTTATATTGTGACAATCACGCACCACTGTTGGCGGAAGAAGAAGTAGTTCTCACCAGAGAAAAATCATTTTTGGAAAATGTCCCAACATTTTATAAAATAAAATTACTCAGAAATCGGCACGTTAATGATGGAATCAAGTCCAAAACAAAAATATCTAGAATCGGATGAATCAATATTTTAGTATCGATCCGCACATCCCAGCTGCTTTTTCTCATTTTGTAAACAGTCATGTCGGATGACACATTGCGTGCAACCCGCCTGCACAATGACGAAGAAAGACGAAGACACGTTTCTTGGTTTCTCGCAGGGTGCCATAAGACCCCAAATAGATGATGAAGAAGACACATATCGTCGTCGTGGAAGAGATATTAGTCTGTTTGAGTAGGGTCAAATCATTATCATGCATCAAGCAGAGAAAAAAATCTAAGGAGATTACAGAAACTACTAAAATTGGGTTAAGAACTTTCCAACGCGTTATTAAAAACTGGAAGGATAACGAGGACCCATCGTCTTCGAGGAAGAACTGTGGCTGGAAAAAAATCCTGAATGATCGTGATCGGCGATCACTTTAATGTTTGGTGAAATGTAATCGAAGAAAAGCAACAGTAGAGCTCAGGGCTATGTTTAATAGCGGCATCTCCACAATGCGAAGGGAACTCAAGGACCTGGGACTGAACAGCTGTGTAGCTGTAAGAAAACCACTCAGCACTTCGCAACTCTGCAGCATCTCAGCTTTAGCAAAGCACTCTGGGTAAGTTCGTTTTCAGTGACGTTCCAACCTTATTTTAACTCATTTAATCTTTTTAGACAAGCGACGCTAACACGACGGAACGTCGTGCTGTTTAGTATTGAGTTAACATAAGATGATAGTACTAGTCTGGCTAATGCTAATACAGCCGTCTATGCTAGGCTTCAGTCAGAGTAGTTTAGCATGATGTCACTGTGGTTTGTTTTTATTTAAACGTAATGTCTGCTGAGCAATAATAAAGACAGACTCGAAATGTAATCATGTATAACCAGCTTCTAAGATTCAGTTCGTTTAATTATTTTGTTGGTATCAAGTAATGTGTAAGCAGGTAGTTTTTTTTATATTTTCCCAAATAAATTACTTTAATTTAATTAAAAAAATAACTTTATTTTAATTGATTGGTTTTCATTTCCTTATTCTAGCCTCACATGGTCTGCATCACGTAGATGATTCCTCATTTTATTACATGGAGTTAATATTAACAGGACAGTGGTTTCTAAGGACTAGAATTAGAAATACACAATTTTTCTATTAAATAAAAAGTATATTTTGTCATGCTGTAGCTGACTGTATTTTTTTAGGTTTTGAGAACGTTCCAAATTAAATTAAAAAGTACCATATATACAAACACGAGTGAATTTCCTTACTGTGGGAGCAATGAAGTCTATTTTATTCTATTCTATATGTTTTCTAAATATTAAATGAGATCAATTATATTGAGTTCCCATTTTAAATTATTTGGCACCCAGTTTTGTTTGTTGCTTTCCACAATTTATGATCTTTTTTCAAGTATTGAATGACAAATATTAACATATGTAATGTGATATGTAAAACTTGCATTTGTAACCCGTAATTTTCTGTTTTTCATTGCATGCAAGAAACATCAACTCCACACGTAAGGAGGACGGACCAACTCTAGACTTGCACAGTCTGACATCTGAAACGCCTGAGCTCTCATCAGTTGAGACCAACTTGAAAAAATAAAGTAAAATATTGATCATATAAGTTAGAAGTCTGTTTATACATCCCAATTTCAATAGCCAACTACTGTACATGTAATGTTCAGGTTTGAAATTGTGAATATTTAATTCAGTCCAGATTCAGTTCAGTATATGCATATAGCACCACATCACAATGAGTCATCTCAAGTCACTTCACAAAGCAAGCATTCCAATACAATTCAGTTCATTAAGCCAATCAGTAAAAAGTTTCCTATATAAGGAACCCAGCAGATTGCATCAAGTCACTGACTAGTGTCAGAGTCTTTACAGCCATCCTCATATTAAGCAAGCATGTAGTGACTGTGGAGAGGATACATTGCATTTTTGTTTTGGGAAAAACATGGGATGGCAAAATTGTTATATTTTCTCATTAAATTGGAATTTAAACTGTTCAAAAGTAGACTAATAATGGAACAGCCAAACAGGTAGCTAGTGTTTAAACTTGACAGCAACAGGGCATTCAGTGTGATCCTCCTGTTATACAGAACCACCTGGATTAAAACAAACAAACAAAAAAAGCAGTAATTGTGTTTACAAAGTAAAATTAGTCTAAACATTATGAGCTGGAATTTGCTATTTAATCATTTAACAAATATGGGCTTTATTTAGGCACAAATAAAACACATGGTACTTATTCATTTGATTTAGACTTTTTTAAACAGATTAATTCTTGTTAGATTTCAGTCAGCCACAAAACAACCACTGCATGTCAAATTAGACTTTTTACATAGTTAAGTTGTGTTTTTCTAATTCTAGTCCTTGGGAACCACTGACCTGTTAATATTCCAGTTTAACTCTATGTAATAAAACGAAGAAGCTTCCCAGAGACAGGAAAAGGAAATCAAAGGTTTTAAATTTAAATAACAGTTCTGATTTTTCAAAATGATTAATTTATTTTGAAAATTGAATGAAAAAGAAACAGATTTCAGTTTGATTTACACAATACTTGAAAACTATACAATAAATAAACAAACTGAATCTTAGAAGCAGGTTATGCATGACCATAAATCGAGTTTGTCTTCATTATTGCTTGGCAGATATTTTAAGTCTAGTTAAAATAAAAAACACACCACTGTTACCAGGGCCGGCCCAAGCCATTGAGGGGCCCTATGCAGGTTTTCTTGTAAGTGGTATATTAAACTATTTTAAAGCAACATCAGCAAAAAAACACAATATTTACAGCAAACAAGCCAAGTTTACTATTTTTTTGTTCTTAAAATTTGGAACAGATGTGAATAAAATGTTCAATCACTATAAATTAAACCAAAGGCACAATATAAATGACACAGTACAAAATAATATATTAACAATTTCTCCAAATTTAATATAATTTAGTTTTTTTTAATTAAAAGTTGGTAAAAATCTGTAAATGCTATCTTGGTGCTCTTAGGGGTGCCCTGGTGGCACAGTGGCCCCAAGCAGTCACTTACCTTGAATATGCCTAGGGCTGGCTCTGACAGTGACATCATGCTAAGCTACTCTTATAGAAATGATTTGCACTAGCCTAGCATAGCAGGCTGTATTAGCATTAGCCAGACTAAGCATTAGTACCGTCATCGTTCTGTCGTGCCACTTCACTCATTTAAAAAGAAGATGAACTAAGTTAAATTAAGGACAGAAAGTCACTGAAAATGAACTTACCCAGAATGTTTAGCTAATGCTAACTTGGGGAAATTTTAGCTCTCACTGATTGATTTGATTCTGTTTCCCTGCCCTCTCCTTCCTCTGCTCCATTCTCGCCTCTGCAGCAGAGATTTAATCAGAACAACCTGCAAGAAGTGCTTCAAAGTCACACGTGAGAGAGGAGAGTTGTACACTTGTAAGAGAAGAGCTGAGCATGCATAGAAACGGATCTGTAGACTTGTGTTCACAAACTTGTAGTTGAAAATGTAACAACATTGTTTTATTTCACATGCATGTCCGTTTTTCTTACAAGTACATATTTCTCTTTACAAATTTACATGTGTTGATGTGCAGCTTCTCACACTGTACTGCACACACACACACACACACACACACACACACACACACACACACACACACACACACACACACACACACACATCTGAGTTTTCAAGCTCACATCATGTTGCACAAACACAACAGATGTACAAGTTCGGACACTGAACGACAACGACCTTCATATTTATTCCTTAATGAATAAAATCATCATTTGAAAACTGCATTTTGCGTTTATTTTGTCTTGTAATACAGCAATTTGTTTCGTGATGTGAACATTTTTACCAAAAACAGACAACATCAAGGAAGAAATAGGCTACTTCTCATGCTGCTGTAATTCTGAACCAGGTGAAACAGTATGTCTTTTTATTTTTTAATATCAATAATGGAGAGCAATTAATTTACATAAAGAGTGGTATTATGTAACATTATTAAAAAAATTCCGTCTGTGGTCATACTTCAACAGAGCTTAACATTTAATGCATTAAGTGATTTTTTTTGCTTGAATCTGACTCAGTGTAGGAGAATATTTTATTTTTGCCAACAAAAAACAAATTTGAAAATGGCTGATGTTTTATATATATATAAATATATATATATATATATATATATATATATATATATATATATATATATATATATATATATATATATGCGCTATAGGCCTACTACTGAATTTTCTGCTTTTAATAAGTATTTGCATAAATTATATTTGATTTCCATGAAAAACTGTTAAGCAGTGAAATTAATTTTTAATTTAAAAGATCATAATTTATAGTGAAGTGCTGTTATTTCGCACAAGCATCAGGTGATCAATAATCTATTTTTAGTTTCTCACCCACCTTGTGTAGAATTTGCTATTCACCTTTAAAATCTGTAAAAATAAATTCACTAATGAGTATTTTAACGCATTTAACCCGGTTAACGTGCTATATTTTTGACGTAATTAAATGTTCACCTGGTGTTCCGTGACCACCACCGGGTGTTTTTCAGACCTACTTAATGTTGTTGACATGATTAAACGTCACCCAGGTCCTGGAGAACAAGAATAAGAGCGACGGTGGCCAAGTTGGGACATTTTAATTCATTACAAGAACACACCAGTAACACCAGGCAGGAGGGTAACATTTGCCATTTAGGAGTCTTTTCCATTTAAATCTTTCACCGGACGTGATTAGAGCTTGACAGCTCTGACGTAAACCAGATTGTTAGGTGAGTCTCGCGCGGCCATCCCTGTGTGGGAAGCAAATGTATCATAGAAACGTGAACTCAAAATAGTTAATTCTTGTGTGTGCGATTAAAACTATTGTAATGATTTCTCATTTATAATGTAAGTTTGATATTTTTTTTACATTTGGACAAAGTTTTTTTAGGAAGCATTTTTGTTGAAAATTTTATTTCCTTAATGTTTCTGATGCAAAATGACCAAATTTAGCTAATTTTAGCGGTAGGAATATTTGACTTACCGTTTGTATAAAACGTGTGAATTGGAATTTTTAGCAGAAATGTTAAATAAAATGTGTTTTCGTATTGTTTTACCATGTAGCCTAGATCTGTGTATAAAAGAAAGCCCACAACACTAGTGGGAAGCGTTCAATAATTTAAGAAGGAATGACTGACATATGTCAGATTTTCACTGAGCATAAAAACGGCCTTTTTAGAAACTTGCAATGTATATTTCCGCTAAAATAATTGAACAATCGATGCCTTACATATCCATCTTATGATTAAAACTCTTTTAAGCTCGCAATATATTTTAAATTCGATACGATGCCATGTGACCGATTACACACCAACCCACCTTAAATCAGAATTTTCAAAAATGTAATTTAAATCGACCTATTTCTGAACAGGAGACATGTAAAACGTTGTTGATTATATGCGGTAACAGCCTGCCATACCACCTCCTGCCAGCCTTCGTGAAAGTATACGGTGAAATCGCTCGTGCTCTCTGTCATCATCACCAGCGCCGCCCTGTAGAGAGATAGAGCTCGAGACCCCCCCGCTCTCCCCGCCTAACAACAACCCCAACCCTGCAGGCTAGCGCACAGCGACCCCACCCCCCCACCCCCCTCTGAGAGAGGGGACGGAACGGAGAGTGCACATTCACGGAGAGAAGACTGTTTCGGGATCCCGGCTCTATTTTCCGCTCCGAATCCGGGCCTATGCTGTAGCAGACAGCGCGGGAGGAGAGCGAGACTGAGAGACACCGCGGCGACCGAGAGCAGGAGAGGGACAGGGCGGACTGGGGACTCGACGGGACCGCTCATTCGCCTGGAAACATGGGGTGTACACTGAGCGCCGAGGAGCGCGCAGCTCTGGACCGGAGCAAGGCCATCGAGAAGAACCTGAAGGAGGACGGGCTGGTCGCCGCCAAGGACGTCAAACTGCTCCTGCTCGGTAAGGGAAGCGGCGGCGCGGCCGCGGGGCTGCTGCTGGGACTGCGTGGGGCGGAGGTGCTCTCCGTGGTACTGATTTCAATGCCTGCTCTCTCTCTGCCCTCCGTTCTTTGCAGGCGGCGGAGAATCCGGGAAAAGTACCATCGTCAAACAAATGAAGTAAGTGTCAGCCTGATTTGTTTATTTATTTATATCATATCGGTATTCTCCAACTCAGCCGGAGTGAAAGGCCTGAGATTGCGCCTCCCCTGTCAGCACTAAGGCAGGTTGAGCCGCCATGTTTCCGAGAGGCCGAAGCCCCGGAGGAGCACCGGTGACTCGAGCACCTCCTGCAGACCGTCAGCAGGGCTGCGGAGGCCGCCGGTGCGTCCCAGGGTGCTGTTCACTGCCGGGGTGCTGAAATGTAGTTAACGAAGGTTTTGCTTGACTACGGGGAGTGTGCCACTGGGGACGTGTGTGTGTCTGTGTCTGTGTGTGTGTGTGTGCAGTGTGTGTGCGCGCGTGCGTGTGTGAATTACAGTGAGGTCACTGCTGTTCCATTAGTGAATACCTCTGCTTTTAATCTTAATGGCTTTAAGTGCCTGATATCGCCGGGAGTACTTTGCCTATAAAGCGGATTTACGCAGAAATATGGCTCCTAAAACCGCATCTAAACCTTTTCGTGTCTGAGCTAAATGACTCTTTGGTGTTTTAAACGACTGCTTTTGTTTCATGTAAACCTCTTAGTCAAGTTTCTAGATGTTTCTGCACAAAAAACCAGAGCTCTTTCACATTTTGTCCCGTCAACCATGCAGCAGCTCTTTTGTGAGCAGCATCTGAGTGTCTCCTCCTTCCTGCTCTGCTCTGCACTCTGCATCGACTCACTGCACCCTCCCTTTTTCCTCTTCATTACCCTCCCAGAGCTCCCTGGTTGTCCATAACTTACTGCTCTGCTCCGAACCAAGATGCTGGTCCAAATAGTGTTTACAAATACTCTCCGGGCTTGCTTTAGCCACGGGCCAGCAGCAGATGGATGGGTTTTACTACATGCTCTGGGTCATAAAGTCTAGGTATCGGAGGGTTCATGCACTGGGCTTTGCTGTGATTCTTTGCCTCATCCTCATCACCATCATCTTCACATCCAGACGAGCTTCTCTGGTTTGGCCCATGAGCGAGACGGTGGAGTCATGTCCAAACTAACAGGGACGAGTTGACTTCAAGAACAATTTAAAGGGCGTTGTAGATTTTAATAATTACTCAAGTAGGCTGCTGTAGAAACATCAGCGGTTTATTTTTTAACTACTGCTGATAAGTTATTCTTTAAAACCAATAACAACAACAATAATAATAATAATAATAATAATAATAATTATTATTATTATTAGCATTTAGTCTTTCCAAATGTTCAAGTTGATAATATTCATCTGTTTGCTCCATAAAGCTTCAGCCTCAGCTCATCCCCACCCCCCCTCCCCTGAGGGTCAATTTATTGTATTTCATAAAACTGTTAATTGTGATGATGGTGCTGGAGATTCAGGCCAGGTGGCTGTAGTCGGCTGTGAAACATCTTTTCATAATGTGCCCTGATGAGATGAAAACAATCATCCCACATCTTTTCTTTTAACCCCACCCCTCCTTGCTGTACGGCGGTGAGAATGAAGTAGCTGTGGGAGTGGGCTTCTGGAGGATGTTTTATAGATCTGGTCAGGGTGAAGATGTGCCGCTGATGGATGCTTTAATGCTGTAAGAAGTTTAACAGTCCAGAGTTGTGGAGCCGTGATTGATCAGTGGTCTGATTGATTTCAGTTCATGAATTATAAATGACTGAAATATCACATTACTGCCCGGTTACACATCGCAGAGAGAGAATATGACCATTTCCCGTTAGGCTCATGCTTAGATGAGAGAAACATGGGGAGAGGATGAGAACAAACATAATAAAATAATCACTACACACACACACACACACACACACACGCAGGCCTACTGAGTTTCATAAAAACCTGGGGCTTTTATTGTAACAAGATAGCTGTTTTGTAACGCAGGAACATATGGACATTTGCAACTTTTTTCCTGCTCGGTCCAGGCTTTGATAATATCTCCGTACGCATGCAGGATTATCCATGAAGATGGCTTTTCTGGGGATGATGTGAAGCAGTATAAGCCAGTGGTCTACAGCAACACCATCCAGAGCTTGGCAGCCATCCTCCGAGCCATGGATTCCCTCGGGATTGAGTTTGGAGACAAGGACCGGAAAGTTAGTCTCACTCATATCCTACCAAGTTTTCTAAAGATTAGCTTTGCTTTTCCTAAAGATAAAAAAACATTTTCTGGGAATATTTGACCTGTGACAGTAAAGAAATGACTGCAAATCATCCCAGAAAGTCGTTTGAGCTGCTGGTAAATAATTAACAAGCAGACATTTTTTCTTCTGCTCCTCTGAACTTATGAAACATGTTTCATCCAGGCCGATGCCAAGCTGGTCTGTGATGTCGTCAGTCGTATGGAGGACACGGAGCCGTACTCCGCAGAGCTTCTCGCTGCTATGAAGCGTTTATGGGCCGACGCCGGGACTCAGGAGTGCTTCAACCGTGCCCGAGAATACCAGCTTAATGACTCTGCTCAATAGTGAGTACAGCAAAAACACCTCCTAAAAGCCTCTGCTCAGAAATAACATTGTGCCACTAATCCAGAGCGTTTATCAACCCTACTTCCTGTTTTCGACAGCTACCTGGACAGTCTAGACCGAATCGGAGCCCTGGACTATCAGCCTACAGAGCAGGACATCCTGAGGACCCGAGTGAAGACAACTGGCATCGTTGAAACCCACTTTACCTTCAAAAACCTTCATTTCAGGTAAAGCTCAGCCTCTCAGAACAGGCGTCTAAGATGAAGTTCAACAGTTGTAGCTCAACACCTGATTTGTTTTCCTGCCTCCTTTTTCAGGCTGTTTGATGTCGGAGGTCAGAGGTCAGAGAGGAAAAAGTGGATCCACTGCTTTGAGGATGTGACAGCTATCATCTTTTGCGTTGCTCTGAGCGGATATGACCAGGTGCTCCATGAAGACGAAACAACTGTAAGTGTTCAGCAACTCAGCAGAATTTACTGTGGAACGCACACCTGAAAGGTGAACCAGTGCCACCAATGAGTCCAGAATCAGTCAAAACACAAAAATCTGTTTTATTTGTATTTCACAGACTTTGATTCACACAACAAGCACCATGCTTTAATCCCCAGAACTGAATCTTTTGAACTTTCATAGCTTTGTATGTTTGTTAAAGAGCAAGTCACCCCCTACCAGAGTCTAACTCCACTCCCACTTCATGTTTGAAAAATGTAACACATGCTGTTGCCTGGCAGACCGAGAGGGCGGAGCCGCTAACAAATACACACACACAGGCTTACGACAGCATTGTGGCATCATAATGTACCAGTTTACACCATAGCATACCTCTTAGCCAATAGCGATGGCGGATTTAAATTCAAATACAGTGCAGAGTTTTTACCTGACAACGGCACAACACTGCCAGTTTTAGGCAGAAGATTTAAATTTTAACTAAGATGCGCTGAAGTGCCAAATTATTGACGACACGTGTCTGCAGCACGATTAGACACTCGTTTATTTAGTTTATCAGCAAAAAAAAGTTTATTTGGGGGTGACTTGCTCTTTAAGAATCTTAATCTTAATTCTGACCAATGAATCGTTTAATTTTTGTTGATACATAACAGACAATTACCAAAAAAACATTTAAAATTAGAACTTTAGGTACATTACATTATATGTATAAATTTCTTTGGTTAAATTTATGAAAAAAAAAAACAACAACACAATTTGACGTAAAATAAATCATATTTAATCTTCAGAAAGTGATTGTTATCTCTCATCTTGGAAGTTCTGCGTCAGATCTTTGCTATTTTTCTTCCAGTTCCTAAAGTCACAACTTACAGAGACATTTCGTCTGCTGGGGATTTTAGATTTGACAGATTTTAAAAAGGAGAGAAAACCTTGTAAAGGATTTTAAAATTCAAATCACCGAACACGTCGATGAAACGCTCTCAGTGGAATATTCTTATTTCAGAACCGGATGCATGAATCGCTCATGCTCTTTGACTCCATCTGCAACAACAAGTTCTTCATCGACACCTCTATCATCCTCTTCCTCAACAAGAAAGATCTGTTTGCCGAGAAGATCAAGAAGTCGCCGCTGACGATCTGTTTTCCAGAATACACAGGTGAGTCCACGGACCCCTCCTCCCCGGAGCATAGCTGACATGAATGAGTGTCTCTGTCTCACGCTGTCCCGTCTCCTCTGTGTCCACCCAGGTGCTAACACTTATGAAGATGCTACTGCATACATTCAGGTTCAGTTTGAGAGTAAGAACCGTTCTCCCAACAAGGAGATCTACTGTCACCTGACCTGTGCCACAGACACAGGAAACATCCAGGTAGTGTTTGATGCCGTCACTGACATCATTATTGCAAACAACCTGAGAGGGTGTGGCTTATACTGAGGCCGGGCCAGAAGCACAGAGGTTGTTGTGGAGTGTGTGAGGTGTTAATAATGATCATTTTTGAGGATACTTAAACACGTAAAAAAAAATGTAATTCTACACGTCCAAAATGGACCCAAAGAGCTGCCGTCAGACACCGCACCGGATCATCGCCACGTTTTGTTTCTTTCCTGTCGTTTTGATTTGAATATAACCCCGCCCCTCCCCCAGTTTTATTTGTTACAAACATGATCTGTTTTTGAGCTGAATGTTTCATCTGCTGTTGAGGACTGTGTGGGCTCATCAGAAGCACCCGGGGTTCATTCAGCAGGAGCCTTGTCCCCCTCCGAGCAGCCAAATGCAACACAAGGAGTGTCTGATGTCACTCCTGAACACAGAGTCAGATGCACTCTCTAGAAGGCCCGCCTTGGGGCGTTTCCACTGAATCCAGCCTCTGGTGCTGTTTGAAGGGCTGCAGTGTGTGAAGGTGGAAATGGTGAGGATGTCAGAGAGGAGCTGTGCTTGTGGCTGAGGGTCATGGATCTAAAGGAGGCTGTTAACTTTCCTCCAGACCCACACATGACCGAGTAGCCTGCAGGTCTGCTCCGCTCTGTTTTTGCATAACCAAACAAACAATCCCTCTGTTCAGAGTGGCTGCTCGTCGCCAGTGGCCTCCTGTAGCATGAAAATAATAAAAAAAAACAATCAATTAGCCAGTGATGTCTCGAAAAGAAAAAAGTAATATAGGTACCGACCATCTGAGAACGACGGGTGAACAGAATCAGAAATTATAGTCCAATCTATAAACTATATTGTTAAACTAATATATATATATATATATAAGATTTTATAATGATTAAAGGATTTATTCATTTTCGCCTCATGCCCTACATGCCTCCTGTCTCCTGAAATCCCGTGCCACATATTTATTTCCTGTCATGAAACACTGGCGTGCACCGTTAACCGTCCAGAGGGTGGGAAGCAGATCTCCGACCACACCTCCTCTGTACAAACAGAAGACTGCACAAGGAAAACCTCATTTGAGGCAGCCTCTATTTGGGGATATTTTTTAACTCTTTTCCTTTCTGATCAGCGAACACGGACCCCCCTCCCCTCTCACACACACTCCACTGTCTGTACAGCCCTTCATATTCACAGGTGCACCCAGACTCACCCTCCCATCCTTGCACTCTTTTAACTCATTACATATCACTCCTCTCATCTTAACTCCATTTTCACCTTAAAAGCACCGTACTGTATATATATATTATGACACCACTTTGTTTTTCTTTTTTTTTTACTGTGAATGTTACTGTGCTGCACCCCCTCCTCCCCCATCCTATTCAGTAGTTTATTGGTTGCTCTCATGTGGAATGTTTGTGCTGAGCCAATCGAATGTTGTGTTTACATTAAAGCCACACTTTTCCTAACTATTTCTGCTCTCGTGGTCTTGAGTTTGATTACGCTGCAAGGTGACTAGAGTCAATAACGAGCTGTACCATCGTCGAGGTGCCGCTCCCGCCACATACTGACCCACTTTAATCTGTGCGGAGGATCAAGGTTAGACCAGGAAATTAGGCTGAACATTATGAGCGCGAACCACTTTTAATGCTTCGCTGCCTCGCGAACAAAGCTCTGTATTTAGAATCAGAAATATGTTTAAAAAAATGGGATCAGCTCCTGCATGGCAACAGGGCAGCAGTGAAATGTGGCGGAGCGGGGGGGGGGGGGGGGGGGTTTGGTTCAGAAGTGCGGCACAGCAGCTCTCGATTTATTAGGTTAAAAGTGTTCCATCATCAGCGACAAGGAGCTATTCATATATTGAATGACGGGGCTGGATCAGCTGTCTGACCTGCTTCTGTCAGTTTAATGGCCATGATGTTCATTACTGCTCCGTTTCCCCCGACAGCCCCACGGCTCCACTCCTCGGTCCCAGTGTGTCCTTATTTCTCACAGATAATTACCGGTTAAACTCCGCTGTGATACCATCACACAAGTTTAATCACACTTTTTACACTTTACATCAGTTCATCCTCAGCCTCCCAGTCCTTAACAGATCAGCTGTAACAAATTCAGAATCGGCAGAATCACCGAAATCCTCCCGCCGTCCATCGGTACCACGCACACGTCTGTTTACAGAGCATCCAGGACCAGGGAGCGGCAGGTGGGTCGCGCTTCTCTCGTTTCCTCTGGCTCCTGAGTTACAGTCGAAGCCTCTTGATATCTTCGCTTCTGAAGTCGATCCGTAATGCAAGAACCTGACGCACTTCTGCTGGAGTCAGCCGCCATGTCAGTGGGCCTGAGTTAGGACCCCAGTAATCCAAGATCTCCGTTACCTGCAGTAGAGATCAGAACAAGTGAATTTGAGCAAAGAAACCGAGGAGATCGGTAGTATTTCTAGAAAAAAGGACAACTTCTGTCTTTATTTTGACATCTAATCAAAGGATGCAGACTGAACAAACAGGTGCATCTCAGCGGTGGCCAACTATTCTGCATTTAAGGCCGTGTCGGCTAGCTTTTAGCACCCCCTAGTGTCCATTTGTAAAACCAAAAGCAAAACATCTCTCCCCACTGTGCGTTCATCTTTTTAAAGCCTCAATCTGAAAGCTGAAATGTCTCCCCAGGCTTCCATAGTGTCTTCAGAAGTGATTCATCACTAAATTAAACAAATCAGCTGAGTCCATGAGCTAAAACTTTCAGGAAACATGCTGGAAGCAGACTGCAGCACCAGGTATGTCAGAGCGACCTGCCAGTCCAAAGTTGCAAGTGGAATATTCTGGGCACAGGGGGCGATGGAGGCTGCGTGACCTTTCATTAACCCTGTAAAGCAGGGGTATTCAGTTCCAGGCCTGGAGGGTCGGTATCCAGAAGGTTTTAGTTTTAACTCTGTTTCAACCAGCAGGTGATTAACAGTCTTCTGCAGAGCCTGATGAGCTGCTGCACAGGTGATTCAACCACTGAATCAAGTGTGTTGGAGCAGAGAAACCACTAAAACGTGCTGGATACCGGCCCTCCAGGACCAGAATTGATGGTTTATTTTAGCACATACTGGCTCAAGAAAAAGATTTTAAAAATATGAAAAAGGTGGAAAGGATCTCTTTAATACACATTTGGAAAAAAAAATGTCATTTTAGATTTTGAATTAGGGGTGCATGATATATCGGCATCAATATCAGTATCGGCCGATGTTAGTGATTTTTTTAACAGATTGGTATCGGTCCTATAAGTAAAACTGGACCGAAATTAACAACCGATAATTTTTTTCAATTTGTTTCAGTTTGTGCATCTGTCTCAGAGGCTGAGGGGCGTGATAATGTGTAATTGTTTAGTCATTCTTATGTTTAGGAGTGTTTACTGGCAAGAATGTGGGGATATAATATAGATCACGATACAAGAGAGGATATGATTTATTATGACACTAAAAGTCACAACATTTGCATTTTTACACTGATCCTTAATGAAGAACTCAGGTCAGAAGCTTGTAAAACACATTCAGTGTCCTCGAGATCTTGTTCCATCAGAATGAAGGTGGCAAAAACTGCTGCCAATGAGCAGTCAGGCTTTGAATTGAACCCCACAATAGAAATAAAGTAAATGTTTGCATGTAAATCCTCAATAAAAAATCTGAACACTGCTTTTATTTATCAATTCAATATTTGAACACAAAATATTGCAATATTTCTGTGTTTTGTTGTTTTCTTACATCGGTAAATATCAGTTATCGAATATAACAGTGATATTAATATCAGATATTGGCCAACAATTTTACATCGGTGCATATTTATTTAAATAATCTTTAACAAATTTGGGGGAAACGTGTCCGCTTCTGGGATTTTTTGTCTTGAGAGGCACTGAATAAAAGATTTTTTCTTTCTTTAAATATTCAACAATCAAAATAGCTGCAAAAAAAATAAATAAATAAAAAAAACTGAAAGAAATTTGTTGAAATGCACCGAAGAAGGAAAACAAAAAAACTGCATTATGTTTAAACTTAATTTCATCTTTAGAAAGTGAAATTTACCCCAAAAAAAGTTTTTGCATAAAGTAACTTTTTGTGAATTTGCATCACAGAAATAAAAACATTTTTTCTACTGAAATCTTAAAAAAATAGTCTGAAATAGTACTTTTATCAATGCAATTAAATGACCTCAAACAACTTAAAAAAACACCCCATCATTTGAAATATTACATACCGATTATACATGCTGAATATTTCAACCTTTAGCTAAATTACTAATAAATGGTGACTTTATCAATGCATTTTCTAGCAAAGGTAATAGACTCATTTATTAAACTGTACACCTAAAATCAATAAATCGAGGAACTGAGACAAACTGAGGTTGCTGTGGGTGAGTAATTTTACTTGGGTTATTATAAGAAAGACTGATTTATTGATGAATTTGATTTGATTTGTTCATCTGGAAAAAATAAAAGATAAGAAATTTACAGCAGCATAAACTAACTACATACGTTTAGTTTCAGGGTCAACACACCTCCTCCCTAAATGTTAACGACATCATTTAAAGATGGATGCTGTACTTATGTGGGTGTGACTCGAAATTACCCGCTCCAGATTAAGGATGGTGGCCATCTGTGTGAGGCGTGCAAACTTGTCTCTGATGGTCCATGTGGTCACCGTCGTGAGATACGCCACAAGAGACCGAAGTTCTTTATCAAACTGCAGCCCTCCGAGCTGCGACGGCAAAGATCAGAGTGGAGAAAGAGTTAGATGAAGGAGAAATGCTAGCAGAACATAATCAAGCACCTTCTGCTGCAGGCCTCTAATAAATCACTGCTGGAGGCTTTTGATGAGGACGCTCACTGCCACCTTGTGGCTGAGCTCAGCTTCTCACCCTGCTGAAAGAACACTTCAGCACCGTCTTCTCCAGCTCAACAGAGATCAAGCTGGTCATCAGGCTGGTCAGCGTGTCGTAGATGACAGGAGAGAGCGCCATCTGAAGAGGCACGTGAACAACTGTTACCAAACCTATCTCAAATATTCAAGAAACGGCTCAGAGAGGGAGCACGAAAGGTTAAAACACCTTAAACTCAGCCATGAGCTGCTCCATGTTAACGATGAGCTGCTGCACCCAGGGGTCATTAGCTTCATAGTCATTGAACTCCTCCTGTAAGAACCACCAACAGTCACAGCAACAAGTGTCCAGAGGTTTGTGTGGAGAAGAAAGGAATAATCGTTACCTCTTCTATGTTGTGCGAGATGGACAGGAAGTTGCTGATCCAGGGTTTGACTTGAGGCTTGATGGCTGTTGTATTTAACTCCATCAGACCCTCCTGAGGAAGAAGATCTAGAACTTTTAGCGTTTTTGTAAATAAGAGAAAAGCTTAATTTAGTTTAAAGGTGTGGAACACTCGTTTAAACAATGCATTTGCAGTGGCCTCTGGTAGGATTGAATGCCTTGTTAGTCGTACTAAGTGGGCAAAAAACACAGGAAGTAGAAGTGAGCCACGTCACAGCTGAGTTTTGGAGTCTCATTTCCTGATATTTGGTCATCTTGGCTCAGATTGGATAACAGCAACATGACTCTACCGCTGACTTGCCACATGGAGGTTTTGTCTCCGCTAATAACACAAGCCTGGAGGAGTTTTGCCGTGTGGTGGAACGGTTAGCTTCTACCAGCCGAGAAGGTCTCTGCTGTTTCCTGGACGTTAAACCAACAACAGCCTTCCTCGTCGTGAGTCAAGATGGGCGAGTCCATGGGTGTTAAGTGACAGTGTGACATAGGTCTGTCAGGCTTTTCAAATCTGAGAATTTCACCGTCTGTTTTCTATCAGAAGCTCATCCAGGGGATTGGTGTTAAAGACTATGATGTTCAGCCTGGATGAAAAGCTCAGAGTGAATGATTAGAATCAGAAATTAGATTTTAAAAATGTTTTTTTTCAGTGTTCCACACCTTTTAAAAACAATCAAACTGATGTTTAATGAAATGGCTTATGGAGAAATAGCATTCATGAATTGTGCCATGTACAGAAAACGTCTGTGTGTTCGTGTTGGACCTGTAAGAGATCCTTGAACTTTGCAGAAGTGCTGACAAGGTCGGACAGACAGCTGTCAATCTTGGCTTGTTCACCGGAAGCGGCGCCCTGGCTGAACAGCTTGGAGCAGTCGTTCTGCCAAGACACAGATCCACTCCTCAAGCAACAAGACGAAGAAAACAGAGGGGCGGAGCTTTGGCAATGATGTCAAACGTACCTCCAAGTTCCTCTTTAAGGTGGTGATGTTCTCGCTACAAACCTCCACGTTGTTCAGAGTCACCTGAGGAGGAAAAGAAGAGCGGTTAAGGTTTGTTATGCTGTGATGTGTTGGTAGAAGTCAACACTAATGAGCAAATGCTCGGTACGTTGTGGTGTCAGTTCCAGATTATAATTCCAAAGCCAGACTATCAGATGAAAACGGTTATTTGGTCTCACCAGAAATGCAGCCTTGGCGTTTTCGGAGCTCTCGATGCCCAGCGTGTTAAACTTGCCCTGCTGTATGCTGCTCTGCATCAGACTGACTGCGCTGCTGACGCCTCGCTGGATGTCCTGCAGCGTCGTAGCCGGGAAGCCCTGCCGCAGCTTGTTGTACAGCACCTCTCTGTCAGAAGGAAAGAAGAAGAAAAAAACAGATAATCAGGGAGTAGGTGTGTGAGACATGAGGCAGAGGTTAAATATAGGAATGTGGCGAGTACCTGAAGTCGGACTCCAGGACAGAGTTAGCGTGGTTGATCATGGCACAGAGGCAGTCGATGTTGGAGCTCGATAACGCTCTGCTAATGCACTTTTTCACAATGTAGAAACAGTCATCGACCATGCTGCTGGTCAGCTGACCCTTTTCATACGTATCCATGGCAACAGCCTAAAGGAGGTGGGGAAAATTTAGTTTACACCAGCAACACACAGGAAAGAAGGACTCCAACCTGAGTTGATGAACTCAAGAAATGTGTCAAAAATGAGATTTTACTTCAACCAAACTCCAAAAAAATCTTCATTTGAGGCTCAAAACGAAACCGTTGTTGTTCAGTTGACATTAGCCGAAGGGCTTTGCATTGCAACAAATGCAGGCAGAGGAAAAAAGCATAAAACTACACATTAAAACTATGCTTCAATCAAAAATGTTAAAAATGTAATGAGACAAAAAAGATAGATTGAAAAAAAAAAAAAACTGAACAAAAGCAATTTATCAAGCAAAAGGTAGTTTTGTGATCATGTGTACATTTTTATTAGATGGCAGCCTGAAAAAAGGATAAAACAAAGGTTATGCAATAGCGCTAAAAGGTAGATGGAAAGCTTGTTTAAAGTGACCTGGTGTGAACTCTGGGTATATAAAATGCTTTTGTGAATACACAACGGGACGTATCCCGAGTGATGCTCAAAACAAGTGCAGCCAACGAGAAATAATTAGATTAATTGGCAACAGATTGGTAACTTGGGATATAAAAAAACATCCCACAGAGGCTGCTCCACACCGTTTCTGACTCCTATTTACTCGCCTTCATGGAGGCTTTGGACATGGACGGATATTTGAATCCCCTCTTGAAAAAGACACATTCTGATCAGACTGACCTTGTTGACAGACTCCCTCATGTAGTATTCTTCCATAGGGATGTAGTAGCCAATCAGCTCCTGCATCGTCCTGCTCAGTGAACAGTGTTTGAGCAGCTTCTCCACATTCTGCTGATGCTCTGAGTGTATGACATGAAAAAGAACATTTACTTTCGCTCTTCACCTAAAAGATCTGTAAATGTGGAATCTATGAAGCTACCCTGCGTGATGCTCCGATCATCTCCAACTTCAAAGTCGGCCATTATTCGACGACGCAGGAAACGCAGGTAGAGCTCCGCTCTGGCGTTCATCAGGGTCACTTCGGTCAGAACGGGGTCCAGCTCCCTGGTTAGACACGACGCATAAACACAAACACCTCACAGACGCGTGAGACGCAGTAGACAACGATATGTACCTCGGTTCCATCCTCTCCCCTGGAACGTTCTTCATCATGCTGCTCTGGACAATCTGAAACTAGAGGACAGAGTCGAGGTCTCAGCGGACGCAGACATGAACAGGATTAAACCCTGAACACACACACACACCTTGTTCTGGTATCCTCTCTGCTGGATAAATTTATCGACTATTTTCTGGGCTTGGCGGTCACATTCCTGCTGCAGGTGAGTGATGAGAGTGCACAGGTGGCCTGGACCATAATACGTCTCTACTATTGGTTGGTGGGTCTCAACAACACGAGCGATCCCTGTAAAAACAAAGCAGCGTGTGGGTGGATGTAGACGTGCAGATTTTTCTTTTTTACTTTAATCTTCTCACCTTCCAGCAGCAGTGTCAGCGTGTCTGCAAAAATCAACAGAGCTCGTTTCTCGCCCAGGTCTCCTCCCGTCGCCAACAACAGGTTCTCCTCAGCTTTGGAGGCCAGCTGTGTGGGTGAGACAGTGTGAGGAATACAGAAAGAAAGGCTGCCGATATGATGAAGGAAAATTATGTACTGAAACATGTCTCGCGACCAAAACAAAATTTTGTGTGAGCATTAATAGGAACTTTGGAACTGACCTGAGTGCAGAGGTATTGCCCGAAGCGGGCGAGACCCTGCTGGTGGAGGCCCAGCAGAGGGAAGATCTTGAAAAACCTCTCCACCTGCGCGAGGTCAACTGCTGCGACAGCCTCATCGAGCTTCTCTGCAACGATAACCTTCAGCTTCTGTTCCGCCTCCTGCAGCAAAACCAGACTGGCGTCCACGGCGCTGCCTGTGCAGACAAGATTCACGGGGAGTTAAATACTGGCAAAAACTTATGCAAGCTCAAATAAATATAACAACATTAAAACCAGCGACAGGTGAAGTGAATCTGATTTTAATGCACCAATTTGGTTGAAAGCAAAACGAGCTTTGTGTTTGTGTGGCTGTTACATGAATTGCATACAGAAGATCAGAGCTGTTTTTGATTGGTTTTAATGTTGTGGCTGGCCTGTTTACTTTCAGTACAAGTAAAATGTACTGACAACCCCACAAAAAACTGAAATTGAGCATAAATAAGTGGTTAGCTTAACCACCAGGAATAATTTAAGTTTGCTTCTGTGCAAAAAAGGAAACTACAGCATTTCCCCCTGCAGAAGCGGAATAGATCTGGAGGCGTCGTACTTTCTTCTCCCTGCCTGCTCAGTTCGATAACCGACTGGTCGAGGGACAAGTATCGATGGATGTGTGCAGCAGCCTGTTCGTAGTCTTCATTACGTAGAGCCGTTTGTACGCCGTCAGTGCAGAACTTCAGGTCGAGGATGTCATCAGCACGTTGGATGACATTATACAGTCGTGTCTGCAAATAAAAAACTAAATTAAAGCTTTTAACAGAAAATCTTAGCAATAAAACAGCTAAAATGTTGCACACACATAAGATACAATTAAATATTCCACTGTGGAATTACTTTTGCCAGGTCCAGCTGTCTGACTTTCTGGCTGACATTTTCAGCCAGGCTGCATGTGAAAGTGATCATGCCTGAGAGCTGACTGGCGTCTCCTCCAATCAGCTGTAGATTTGGGCTGCAGAGCAAAAGAAAATTAAAAAGCAGTTTGCACATCACAGATTAATGAAGAAGATAGTTTTTTTAGACCATAATGGTCTGTACCCCATCCTCTGCAAGGCCAGCATCTTCGTATGAATGGAGCCCTCCTGTCCCACCAGCCGGTCCAGCTCAACTTCCACTTCTCTCTGTAACAATCATAAAAAAATTACAATATTTGTATTGAGATTTTACATTAGCAAACTCGTTTTCAAGCTCTTTGGAAAACTTGAGGAAGTGTAAGAATAGGAAGTTGCTTGAGGATCCCCACTGAAAACTAATGCTACAACTTTTTTTTGTAAAAACACAAAAGTATCTGTGTGAGAAGGATCTGGATTTGGATCATTAATGTGATTTCTTAAGTTTTTTCTCATCACAGTCATTTATTTATTTACTAAGATTCAAGTAAATTAAGATTCCAGAGGTATAATTGGTATAAATTATATAAATCTGGATCGTTTATTTGGAATTTACACTAAGGATGCAACGATACCACTTTTTTCCAAACCGATACAATACCGATACTTCTACCACAATAAAAAAACGCAATGATTTGGAATACAGATTTTATTTTCTTCTCTGCTTTCAACAGCAAAAGACTGTGCGGTAGATAAAAAAGTAAAATATAGGAATAGAAATCATCACAAAACTAAAATATTAGGTAAACAGAAATGACAAGTTACAGTGAAGCCATTTTCAAGCAACTGCATTGGTATCGGTTCCTGGTATCAGTTAACTTTTACAGATACCGATACTGGTATTGATATCGGTGCCGATACCAGTATTGTGCATCCCTAATTTACACATTTTGAAACGTTATGAAAGAAAGAGAAAAATTCCGCCTTTCAAAAATAATTTAGACATAATCTTTAGTTGTGTCCATCTCTATGTCTATGGTTGTGTCTAGTATTAAAAACAGTTCAAATGGAGAGACATGAGCTAAACCAGCAACTAACCAAGTTTTTCACCCTGACAAACCACAGCCTAAAATGAAGAACGGTTAGCCTAGCTTGTAATCTATCTTTGCAACTTCTCAGTTTTAAGCTTATAAAATCAGCAACTAAATAAAATAAACGTTGTTTTCTGATTTCTGAGCTCCATCTCCAGTCACGGAAGTTTACATTGATGACGTAAACACCGCAAACAAAGCGCAGATAGCGCACCCCGACACTAACCTCCTCGGCGCAGAGCTGCTGGTAAACTTTCTCCAGGTCCTCCAGCTCCGTCAGCGTAGAGATGGTCTCCATGCTCACGGAGGATGAGGAGCCAGAGTCGCATCTTTTAGCTGCCAAGGGATCGCTGTCAGCCATCTTCCGCCACACGTAGACTAAGCAGAAGCTAACGTCATCATCATGCTAATCATCCCTGGATTTAGTCTGGCAGGTACAATGATTAGAAGGCATTCGAGTCGAGATACAACACCAAGGTGTTCACTTTTCAAATCAGTTGTTAAAATTTGGTTTTAGCTAGAAGGTGTTTATCGTCAGATAAGTTAGCTAGTCGCAATGGCAAAAAATCACCTGAAAAAACGTACTGAGGGAGAAATCTCTATAAAACAACGCATGCGCACTGACGAGTCATATTCACAAGTCTTGCAAATGCAGTTTTCATATAATATAATATAATATAATATAATATAATATAATATAATATAATATAATATAATATAATATAATATAATATAATACAAAATAATATAAATATATACACATCACTTAATTTATAAAACTATGCATTTCATTATCTAAAAAAGAACTGAGTGGTTTAAATTTAAAAGACCCCGAAGAGACATTAGTTAGAGAGGTTCAGGTCCAGTTCAGCATCAGTATTTAATCAGTTTACAATTTGCTCTTTAACTGTATTATTTCCGGCTATTTTAACTGTTAACTTTATTTTTTTCTCTAAGTTTTTTTCTCCCCAGAAGAAGCTACAATGATGTTCTGCTGAGCTGTGGTAGCCTCATGGAGGGGGCCATCGTCTTGAACACTACTGCTAACCACTTAAACATTTTCCCTCTCCTGATAACATTTTACTTTCTTTGACATTTTACTTTCTTTGACATTGAATGTGCTACTACTAGTTTACCCGTTTAATTATAAACGGGTAAACTAGTGCCTTCAGACTCTTGTCGTGATTTGGCGCTATATAAATAAACTTGAATTTAATTGAATTTAAAAGAGAAGCAGGTCGTTTAGCAGTGTCGCCCCAAGTGGTGGCCAGGGCCCCCTCTAGAAAACTGCTGGCCACCCCAGAGAAAGAAAAAGAAAGAAAATTATCTTTTATAAAAATCATGACGTGCTTGACAGAACAAAAAAAATTAAATATAAAAAAGATTAAAAATAAGGTTAAAATAGAAAATAAATTGGGATTAAAAAATGTAAGGAAAGAGAAAGAGGGAAATCAGTGGATCCCGGGACAGCTAGAGATGAAGGTCATACAAAAGCCAGCTTGAACAAGTGAGTTTTCAGCTGCTTCTTAAAGGAGTCCACTGATCTCAGGCTCAGGGGGAGAGAGTTCCAGAGTCTGGGGGCCACAGCAGCAAATGATCTGTCACCTTTGGTCTTTAGCCTGGTGCACTGCACAACCAATAGGCTTTGATCACTGGACCTCAGGGACCTGCTGGGGGTGTAGGGACTAAGAAGATCACCAATGTAAGATGGTGCTTGTCCATGTAAGGCCCTATAGACCAGAACCAGGATCTTGAAATGAACCCTGAAGTTGACTGGCAGCCAGTGGAGCTGGAGGAGAAGCGGGGTGATGTGGGTGTACTTTGACTATTTGGTCAGAAGCCGAGGAGACCAATGTTCTTTAATGAATCGTTCACTCAAAGTATAAATTTATATTATTTTTATATTATTTAATCTGATATAAATGTTAAACCCAATAAAAATATATACAAAAAGTTGAAGTGGCTGCACAACGTTTTCATGTATGCAAAATGAATCTAATTTTAATGCAACGATCTTGAGAGCATATGAAGTTTGACTCATTACAGCAACGAGTTTATTTGAAAACATACAACTCAGAAAATCAAGAACAAAACACAAAAGCACCTTGGCCTCGCTGTTGGCATGAATAAAACCCCTCAAAATACAAGAAAAGATGTGATCAGAACTCAGCGAGAAGTTAAATCCACAGAGAAACTCATTTTTATTGGAAACACATTAAAAGGGAATTTTCCTGAGGAAGAAAATTGTCTTGTTCTTATTGCTGATCATTGCCACTTCCTTTTGGTTTTATTCACCCACCAATACTCATATTAGTGTTTGTAACACTCAACTCACCTCTGAAATAATAGTAGCCTTTACAAAAACAATATTTCAGTAAACAGGATTAGAAGACCTAACCAGAGAAGTCTCTGTCCTCCGTCTTCTCTAGGTTATCTACTCCGTGGACAAATCTTACTGACTTACATTTTAGACCTTGTTTATCTTCAGGGTAACGAGAACAAACTACCCTTCAATAAAACACATTTTTGCAAGAAAAAAAAGCTTATTTCAACAAAAATGGCCAAACTGGTAGTAAAGCTTCTGACAGGATAGAATTTTATTTTGGCAAAAAGAACCCGATAGAGCTCATTTTTCACATCCGATGACAGAACCACGTAGTATCTAACAAAATTAATCAAATGTGGACAGATTTTCTGTAAAATTCTAATTATTTTCAAAATACTTTCAGAAAAATTGAAAATAAGTATGAATGACTTCATAAAACACATTCTTCAGGAGTCTTTCTTGTCTCTGGAGAGCAACAAAAGCTCCACTCTTTCCTGGTTAAGCTCATCCCACTTCCTCTGAAGCTCTGCCTTTTCCTTCTCCAGCTCTTCACGCTGTCTTCTTAACTCATCGGCTTCCTCCTGCTGTGCTTTCCGCAGCGCCTCGATCTTCTCCCGATCTGCCGACGCCTCTCGAGCGCTGGCTGATCGCAGCTTCTCCAGCAGCTCCCTCTGATGCTCCAGAGTCCGAGACTCCTCCCTCTGCGTTCTCCTTAGAGCTTCAATCAACTCCCTCTCTCGCATAAAAACTCTGCTTCCCACTTCAGATTCCACTGCAACTTTTAATCCATCTGCAGGGACGGGAGGACACAGAACAGGGAACGGTTGGAGACAATTCTAGCATGAATTATGGATTTAATGTCGGGTTTGATGGTGTAGAAATATTTAGTTGTTTTTTATCGACGTTAGGACCCATTTCTCAATACTAATGTCACTTTTGCTAGACACGTCACACAGTTCTCCTAACGGAGTTTCAGCTTGGCAAAACAGTTCATTTCACATTCAAAATGCACTACAACCACCAAAACACTTCATTCAGGTCTCAAATAAACTCATTCCTCCAGAACACTAGCAAACGTTGACAGCCGACAAACACACTTTGTCACCCACAAAACAAAGACCTAAAAACACTAACAACATGTAGCATTACATTTTCTTGTGTAAAACAAGGACACATCTCTGTTCATACTTCCAATAGATGTTACTGGAATGAATCAGACATGATGCAGAATTAGTCAATATTTCATGCTGTTCATTTATTTTTAATGGTATTTGTTTTTGCACTAAGTACTTCCAAAACACAAGACTTTGTCAACACAACATCCACTGATAAAGATTCAATATGCTAATCTACTCGGTCTTCTCCATTTGGCCACAGGTTCTCATCCACATCACATCTTATGTCATCTAGGGCAATACACCTAGGAAAGAATCTTCTGGCATGCCTGATCCATCCCTGGCAATCTACTGCTGATATGTCCAGGCATCCAGCGTACATTGCATCCAGAAGGGACATTTGATCATGTGGATGATGGTCGTACACCTTCCATCGCCATGAGGCAAAGAATTCCTCTATGGGGTTGAGGAATGGAGAGTAAGGTGGGAGGAAAAGTGACTCCATTCTGGGATGGGCCACAAACCACTCTGACTGCATGGGAGTGGTGAAAAGCCACATTGTCCCATACAATTATATATGTTGGCGTTGACTACTTTTATAATGGCATTGAAAGTGTAACACCTGTGCAGCTGTTCATCTACAATTAAGAGTCAGCTGTGGCTGGTTAAACTGCATTTATGTTTCAATAACATATTGCTGTTGGATTTCGCTGTCATATTCAGTTTTGCACTATGTTATTGTTTTGAACATAAGTTTTACAGTTTTGTGAACAGTATGCAAGCAAGTGCAAAATGTCCTGTTAGTACAATGAGTTTTGGCAGTTGTTGTGTCTGAGTGAGAACGGACTTCATGACGTTTGAGAGATGTAGTCACTCAATGCATTTTGTGCCAAAGCAATGATAATTGATCCTCAGTTTGAACCACATAGGCTTCTGTTGTGCACACTGTATGTAGAGTTTTGCAAATGTGACCTAGGTATTGAGAAATGGGTCCTAACGTCTGTAAAAACTGTAAAAGCTTACCTGACGTCTGTTCATGCCGCGTCACTGATGAGTCCACACTTGTTTCGTTGTTAGCATCCGAGTGCTGCGAGGGGTGCAGCTGCTGGCTGGATTTGGTCTTAATGCATACCTTTGGATGCCTCTTTAGCATGTGGCGGTGCAGGTTGCTAGTGCAGCCGCTCTCAAAACACTGAAGCTTCTTCAAACAAATGCGACACTGAGCTGCCTCCAAACTCTCCAGTCTTACAAAGTGCTTCCAAATCAAACTCCGCCTGCGCGTGGATTTCACTGCTTGGTCCGTACTTTTATCTGAATTTGTCGTTTGTTGCGTTGAACCTTCTTGCACAGTGTCCAGCTGGCCATTTGTAGCAGGGCTGCAGTCAGCTTCGTTTGATGGGGTCGTAACGTCAGAGCTGCCATCCTGCGTCGCAACTTCCCAAAAAACATAAAAGTCATTAGAAGAGCTAAAAGACATTTTTGTTACGTTTTAATAATTGTACTGTGTTGCTGAAAGACATCAAGAACTTTCAAAGTACATAAAAGTCCTTTCAAAGCAGGTGAGACAGAGGCGGTTTTTGTCCATAAAAAGCAAAGAACATGGAGATTACATTATCTTCAAAACACAATGAAATTTACCCAATTTGCAAAAGTCTCTTAATTGTTCAAACTTATTCTTGTAGGTGTGAAAAACCCGTTTAATCAGTAGTCTGTTAGGAATGAATGCCTTGCAAGCCATACTCAGGGCAAAATAAAAGCTCAGAATTGAGTGGTAGCAGAACTTGGGAGTCTTATTTCCTGATATTTGGATATCTTGCCTCAGATTGGACAACAGCAACATGACTCTACTACCGACTTGCAACGTGGATGCTTTACCTCCACAAATAACACAAGCCTGGAGGAGTTTTCCTGTGTGGTGATGTCGCTAATGCTAAGGGTTAGCTTTTACTAGGGATGGGTTAGGTTTAGGAATAGTACCATTGTACTAGGAATCGATACTTGTACTTAACAGTATTAATTTGATACTTTTGTGTGTTTAATAATTAATTAAATCGTTTTAAATCCAATATATATATATATTTTATCACTACATAACTATATTTGATAAATATGATAAACTGTTTGTATTTTATCATTGTAGTGTTGTACAAAATACTTCGGTTTCTAGATGATGCAAAAATTAAAACCCAGCTCTATTCCTCTTCTATACCCTCTGGAATACTGATGGGTGGGTCCTTGTACTATTATAAACAGCTAATTAAACTGAAGCAAACATCTTTGCTGTGTGAACTCAATTTACTGTGAATCTTCATTCCTTTTGCCGTTCTTTTACAAACAGTTGATTTTTCCTACTTGGAAGTCAAAGAAGTTAAAATATCAAGCTCAAACTGTTTATTTACATGCTGACTGCTCTGTTTAAAGCTCGCCAGCAGTGACTGATGACATAGTGCTCTTGTGCATGCACTGCTGTCGATCTTGGCTGATCACTTTCTCGCAAGTTCTCGTGAATGGAGGACGGGTACCGAAACAGGGCACCATTTCATTTCACGTGAATCGGTCCTCGGTAGGCAACACGGAATTCAGTGGGTATCCATCCCTAGCTTTAACTAGTCGGGCCGTTGTCTGCTGTTTCCTGGACGCTAAACCAACAACAGCCTTCCCGTTTCAAGTCAAGATGAGCGAGTCCACAAACGCTCAGTGACAGTGTGAGAGAAATCTGTCAGGCTTTTCAATTCATTTCACTTGTCTATTTTCCATCAGAAGCTAATGCAGGAGATACGTATAGAAGACTATTTTCATGTTCAGGCCTGCATGAAAAACTCAGTGACCCATTATGATCAGAAATAACCATTAAAATGTTTTTTTTTCTTCTGGGAACCACACATTTAAAGGGACATTATGGAAGTTTGACAGCCAAAACATGTATAGAAATAATAAATTTCTTCTTCATACATTCTCCTGCAATGCCCTGGTCCTGTAGAATGAGCCCTGGCATTTTTACTGTGATTGCCTGTTTTCCTGTAAAATCACAGAAAAAGAGAGATGCTCGGGTCAAGCAGGCTGCTTCATGCACGTTCACGCTCAGGCGTAGCCCGTAGCATTTGCTATCCATAGCTTTAGCAGCAGAGAGAGGCAGTGCCAACTCAGCGACTTTGTCGCTGTTCCAAACGCCTAGTGATGAACCTAGCTACATTTCTGAGGACCCATAGCTACTTTCTTCTAGATATTTCCTGCAAATTAGCAACAAAATAGCCATTTTCGCTCTGAACCGTTCTTTGGATTGACGTTGTTTCAGCTGTCACCAAGGATATAAAAGTTACAGATGCATCAAATGTTACTGGTGCTTTAGCTCACCTAGTAAGATGCCTGACTCTCATGCTGAGGACCTGGATTCGATTCTGGGTGTGAACATAGTTCATTTAGTTTCTTTTTTACATTAATGGTATATTTTTTTACAATAACAAGATGCTCAAATTTTTATTAGAGACTCGCCGAAAGGCATTGAATTCACAGATAAAAAATATGTGGGTTCAACTTTCATTTTGGAACAATTTTTCAAGCAAGGGAAGGGAATGATCTGAGCATGCAGGAGGACTGACCCATCATAAACCTTTGTTGGCTGTGCTGAAGAGAAAGGTACAGAACCAAATTATTTAATTAATTAGCTGCTCACTCTCCTGTCCTCTGGGCCACACACACACACACACACACACACACACACACACACACACACACACACACACACACACACACACACACACACACACACACACACACACACACACACACTGCACGCTCGGCCGACGAGAGAGTGCAGCTGCAGAGACAGAGGCACATTATTTTATTAATTTGCTGTGTTCTTCTGTCCTCCGGGCCACACACACACACACAAGGGACACTCTCAGAGCACTGTGCTCTGTCTCAGCTGTTATTTTCGTTAAGGAGTGTGCACGTACAGCTTGCGCGCCTCGTGCACGAGCCTGCTATTGAAGCTGCAGTTACGCTTTTGACCTGAGGGGGCAATCGCGAGCATAAAAATTCAAAAGTCTGAAAAGTCCCTTTAAGACAAAAATCTCACCATTGTTGTATCTTCATAAAACTTGAGATAAACAAACAGGAAGAGACACATATTGGACTCATAATGAATAACCCTTTGGTAAAAACTGAGAAGTTTTCTGATACATCAAATATCTATTGGTCTATCACCCTTTGATGTGTGGTGAAGTTAAAACAATTTTTAACCAGTTGTCAGAAATTAAAAGTTCTGAAAACATTTTGTTTTTATCTTTGACTTCAGGAAGGCTGTTGTAGGTGGACACTGGTGATCTCCAAACTTCTGACTGACCAAAAGGATTTAAACTCAGGTTAATTACCTCGTCAACGACTTATGTTCTCTTGTTTTTATTAAAGCTGAATTCATTCTGTGCCTCAGATTGGTGCTGAAGCACAGAGAGCCAATGTCAATAAAAATGTGTTATTTTACTTTGAAACATTTCACAGAACGTGAAGTAGAAACTGTTCTGACTTTATACCGTCTTTGTTTAGATTTTGAGGACAAAACATCAAATGTCAAACAAAATCTCACCTGTTACCCATTTCAGATTATTGTCCCATGAGATTTCACCCGTCACACAAGTTGCCTCTGAAGCCTGAAAAGAGTTTAAAGTTACAAGAAGGATAAAAGCTCAGAGAACAAATTTAGGCGTGGCATCTCTTAGGGTGGAATTCACTCACCTCTGTGTTTGTTGTCTTCTGAGCTGAATCTTCTCCCAAAGTTTGCAGGGGGCCGTTTATGGTTGGATTTTCAGCTTGAGTCAGTTCCCCAATAATCTCAGAATTACCATCCACCAGAATCACTTTCACTAAATAGGAAAAGAGAACTCACATTTCAGCCATCAGTGAAACCTCTGCCCATGACCCGGTCCTGGGCAGAGAGGAACTGTTCTGAGCTTACCTGGTTCCTCTTCATCCTCTGTTTCCAAAAAAGCCCCACGAGTCTCAGAGAGGTCCGGCTGTTTTAAAAGTGCAGCAGGACGGTGATGGCTGCTCGCTAGCAGCTCCGAGAGCACCTTCGGGTGTCTTTTCATCAGGTGTCGACGAAGGTTGCTGATGCCGCCACTTTCATGCAACTTCTTCATGCATATGCGGCAACGAGCAGCTTTCAAACTCTCCAAGTGTTCAAAAAGCCTCCAGATCAAACTGCGCCTGCGTGTATTCCCCAACGAAGAGTTGACACTCGCTTCTCTGTAGGCTAACTTTTCAGCTGGAGCTTCTTCTGCCGCTTCCAGGTTGCTGCCAACATCGGGGTGGACTTGAGAGTCATTCAGAGTTTGGGGGTTAATGTGAGAGTCCTCTTTCTCCAATTCCACTACCACTGAAGAGAAAGAGGAAGAAGTTAGATGTATGGCTGCAAATGCAGACACAGCAAAGTATTGACAAAGGATTATGAAAAACAACTGAACTATTAGAACCGTACAGTGCTTTTCACTTAGCGGCCAGGGTTTGTTCACGCCATGATGTTTGTGGTTCACACACAGCCTTCTCAGGAACGCAGATGTCTCTGAGCATGTGGGCAGGGCAAAAGACCCGCGGAGAAGTCCGTGTTTTCCTCTTTAAGTTAGTAAACAAAGGCGGCCGTTAGCCGTGTTGCTTTTGGAGACTCTGATATGAAGCACACAGCTTCCTGCTGTCTCACTGAGAGTATGGCGAGTGGAATCTGCCATAAGCCTAACCAGACCCAGGAGAAGACGTCACCATAAGAACGTCTGAACTTTTAATGCTATTCTACATATAGCTGACTAAAACCCACAACCACGCAGCAGCGATGCATTAAAACCCACGCTTGCTAGCGGCAACGCACCTTCAAAATTCACCAAAAACTTAAGTCTGAAACTCAGTTTATCACCTCCGTAATGTATGTCGCACATGCCTGAAAATTACGCCACCATCACTTAAACGTCTGCTCTCTGAACACAAACAGTTATTTTTTTAAATAACCATTAAATGTCTGTTTTTAGTAGTTATCACTCCCATAAGCCTGCTTCAGGCTGGCCAAAAACACTCCAGGAGTCATTTTAAGGCAGACTGAATCCTTTAAGATTTAATAAAAATAAATGGTCTAAAGAAAATAAAAAGTCAAACTGGCCACAAGTAGATAAACAAATACATTTTGTTCTTATTTATTTATTATTATTTGGTTTCCTATATATTCTTTGTTTTTATCTTTTTTAGTTTAGTCTTGTTCAGCACATTGGTGACATAATATATGTCTGTAAAGTGCTTTTATAAATAAAGGTGATGATGATGATGATTACGCCACCATGGCACAACTATGGCATATGGCACAACTACCACGCACAACATTTTATTCTGATGACTTATAAACTGTTTTTAGCAGGGCTGTACAATACATCGCAAATGCATCGTCATCATTATATCAGCATGTGCAATACGCACATCACAAAGAACAGAAAAAAAAATGCAATGAACAGTGAGCTCAAATGTTTGCTACACATGATGCATTTTGTCAACCAAACAGACGCATGACGTTTTTGACAAATCAAATAGAACCTTCACCCATTTGGCCAATCGGGTGGGTTCCTATAGGTGAGATGTCCGCCTCCTAGGTGGCTAGCAAACACCTATAGAAAAGCGGAACGACTGTGGAAGAGGACAGGTCTGGTTGTTCATCGCAAATATTTTAAAGAACTTCTAGAGACATACAACGAAGCTGTAGAAAATGCCAGGTCTTCTTTTTTCAGCAACCTCATATGCCAAAATAAGAATAATTCTAAGGTTTTGTTTGATACCATCTCCAGCATCGTGTCTTCTCCTCCACAGCAGGCTCAGCTATCTTCAGCTGATGACTGTAACAGATTTCTCCACTTTTTTGCAAACAAGGTGTTGAATCTGAGATCCAGCATTCCACCAGCCCTCCCCCCCTCAGGAAGGGAGGCCCCCCCAGTGCTCCGAGTCTTTCACCTCCTTCTCCCCAATTACACTAAATGACTTAACCTCAATAATCAGTCAGATGAAACTCTCATCATGCTCATCAGATATCTTAACTCCCTCTGTTTTAGTCGGGTCCCTTGCCTCCATCAGTCCATCTCTGTTGACTATAATCAACAGCTCACTGAGCCAAGGCTGTGTTCCATCTTACTTTAAAAATGCAGTAGTGACTCCTCTCTTAAAGAAACCCAACCTTGACGCCAGCTCCACCAGTAACTTTAGGCCCATTTCTAAGCTACCTTTCATCAGCAAAGTACTTGAGAAGGTTGTTGAAAACCAACTCAGATCCTGGTTTTCTAGGTCAAAGATCTCTGACCCCTTCCAGTCTGGCTTTCTGAAGCAGCACTCAACTGAGACTGCTCTAGTAAGGGTGCATAATGACCTCCTGATGGCTGCTGATGCAGGGAAATGCTCTGTCATGGTCCTGCTTGACCTCAGTGCAGCTTTTGACACTGTAGACCACAACGTTCTACTAAACAGGTTAAAGGCCCTGGCTGGGATTTCAGGTTCTGCTCTAGACTGGCTCTCTTCTTATCTCACCAACAGAACATTCACAGTGAAGTCAGAAACCTTCTCTTCAGATACTGCCTCTCTAACATGCGGGGTCCCACAAGGTTCAGTTCTAGGGCCTCTACTATTCGCATTCTATATTCTTCCCCTAGCTGGCATCATTCAGTCTTTCCCAGACATCTCCTACCACATCTACGCTGATGATATTCAGCTCTATATGTCCTTTATGCCACACCAGTTGGACAGTCTGGCCACACTTGTACTCTGCCTGACCCAGATCAGTAACTGGCTGCCTAGCAACTTTCTTGTCCTAAATGATAACAAGACAGAGACCCTGATCGCTGCACCCCCGGAACTTCAGCCAAAAATCGAGCAAGAAATTGCCTCTTTTTGCCCATCAGTCAAGGCCAACATTAGAAACCTGGGAGTTATTTTTGATCCAGCTTTAAGTTTAGACTCACACGTCAAACCCATCTCCCGCTCTTGTTTCTTTCAACTGAGAAACATTTCAAAAGTCTGTAAACTGGTTTCTACTGCAGATCTGGAAAAAATCATCCATGCCTTTGTGTCATCACGCTTATATTGTAACACTCTTTTTACTGGTCTCAGCAAAACCTCCCTCTCACGCCTTTAAGCCATCCAAAATGCAGCAGCCAGACTCCTAAGCAAATCCAGCAGACGAGCTCACATCACCCCAGTTTTACAGTCCCTCCACTGGCTCCCGGTAGAATATAGAATACAGTTTACAGTTTTAGTCCTGACCTATAGAGGTCTTAACAACCAGGCTCCAAGCTACCTATCTGAGCTTTTATCCCCACACACCACCTCACAGAACCTTAGATCCACATCTGAAAACCTCCTGGCTATTCCTCGAACCAGACTGAAAACCAAAGGGGACAGGGCCTTTCAGACTTTGGAACAGTCTGCCTTCAAATCTCCATCTCTCTAACACTGTAGAGGTCTTTTAAAATCATCTAAAAACTCACCTTTTCATCCAGGCGTTCCCTCCCTAAATGTTTCAAAAAGATGGCTTTGTTTGGGTTCACACCTTCACTTTGTTATTACTCATGATTTTATTTTCTATTTTATCACTGCTATTGTTTTTCTGATGTTTTTATTGGTTAGAGGTATTTGCCCTGATCTTTATCATGTTGTACAACGCTTTGTGATTTATATCTGTGAAAGGCGCTATATAAATAAACTTTTACTTACTTACTTACTTACCTGAGTTAGCTTTGTTCTGCTCTTTTTGCTGATTTTGCTTTTCCCATTTTTTATATTTTAAAAATTCTTTGTTTTTGATTTTTTGTTCTTTAGTGAAGTTTTAGTTTTTTATTGCAAGGCATACAGTCATACAGGCATACTGTGTAAGCAATAACCACTGTTATCGTGCATCGCAGGCTTCCCGTAACATTGCGCAGCCCTAATTTTTAGGCATCTTAATTTAAAATCCATAAGGTGATTCACCAAGTTTAACAAGAGTTAGTGTTTAATTCACAAATCATTGTTTGGATTGCCTCAATTAAAATAATTCAGTGCAATTCAGTCATTTTTATGGGTTAATTATTCCTTCAATTTGGCCAATGTTTTTCCTAATGCCTATTATTTCAATAAACACTTTACTGACGGCGACGTTCTTCTCCATGACGCAAAACACACGTCTGAGTGACAGGCATGCTTATCCACAATGCGATTCTTGTGGGCTTCTAGTAAAATGTTAACTTAAGACGTGGGTCTCCTTCGGCTGTTAATCCATGGCAGGTTCCATACTCCATACAAAAACTGCAGTATGCTCCTCACAGCAGTCTGCCTTTGCACTGCCATGGTTGGAGCGGGAGGTCCAAGCTGCAGCCAGAGGAGATGTTTACTCCACTGATTCCAGACTGATAATGAATCACACATGCGAGAAGCCACTGCTGGCTATTCTACCCAACAATCAGCGGATCCTTTTATAGGTAGGAGTGAACTTCAGCCAGCCAATCAGTTGGCAGGGTGTGTTGGGTCGACTTTACACGAAGTAGACCGCCAGAGAGCAGGTCCAAAACAATAACGGTCAGCTGAGCATGGAAAATGCAGAGATTACCCAGATGTCAACACGATATACCTGACCACGACTGGGCCGTGCTGACCCAGATGTTAATGCCCTTTAAGTTTTATCTTGCTTACATAACACTTCTCATAGTTAAGAATGACGGAACTGTATGATTTCTGTCTTCCCTGAAGTGCACCAGACAAATTTTTAACCTCATAGTCAATCCAGCATTATCTACTGATTTTAACTTCTCCCTGCTGACGTCGTATAATGTTGACACAAGTCAAACTTGCCACAAGTAGATAAACAAATACATTTTGTTCTGTTTTCCCATCAGATTTTTTGTTATACATTACTATCAGCCTCTATGGGTGAATGTTGAACTACACTTCAGCAGGCTGACACTAGTGAGTCTAGGGGGCATTTTCCTTCCAAATATTTGTGGATCTGAGTGCAGGGTAGTAACACATGTACCTCTTCCATCCAAAGAGCCGTTTTCCTAGCACATCATAATTTTAAATGACAGTGTCAGTGCAATATGTTACCAGTCAAAGATGTGGAGACACTGGTATACCAGTCTTTTTCTTTTTTTAGATTAGGGAGTTACAATAAACTTGATCTTTGCACTACTGTTATTAAAGTCTCTTGTTTTTGTTTTCATAATTATTTTGTCTCTTAATTGTGCTTTAAAGTGTCCATTTCATTTTATCTTAAATTGTACAATGTTTTTCTACTTCTGTGAATATGACCAAGAGTCCGGAATAAAGATGAGTTTACTTGAAAATGTGAGTGGCGTCAGATACTTAGTGTGATTTATTGTAAAATACATGCATGCATTTCTACTTTAAACAGAGACGGGGGAGTGTGTTGCTGTTGGTGCTTACCAGAGAAGGTCTGATCGCTGTCTAACTCCACGCTCTGACTCATTTGGCCTCCTCCACCTTCAGCATCTAGAGTGATTTGAGCGGAATGTTTGAGGCGCAGATGTCTGAGCATCGGGGTAGTGGAGCCATGATCCTTCCTGCGTAAATGACGAGAACAGAGCAGACACTGCACCGAGCTGGCGTCTATATCTTTAAAATAGCTCCACACCACGCTTCTTTTCCGGTATTTGTCCATCTTTACCTTCCAGTCTCCAAATACCAAACAACCAGTTCCAAGCAAAGCAAGGCGAACTAGCAGTCTGAGATATTAGCTGTTGTGCTAACTTAGCCTAGCTTAGACTCTGCTGCCCCATAATGCATTGCGCCAGTTTTTTTCCCTTCTACTCCGTAATGACCTATGGTAATGACACATTTACAATTAGTGTGAGATTGGAGATTTAGTAAAGGTGTACTTTTACAGACAACCCCTATTTTTTCATTGGATAATAAATTAGACAAAAATATATTTATATATCATATTTTATGCATTTTTATCTTATTTTAAATATGAGTTAATAACGTTTATATATCTCAGATTCAACCACGAGGGAATGGGGAAAACCAGTAACTAAACAAATTAGCACCAATTATTTTATAGTTCGGTTCACCGCCACAACAACATAGCATCGTTTATTTCCAGCTGCTGAGTTCCCATGGGTTAAAGACTTAACTTTTGTTCGTTTTTGTTTCAGCCTCTCATCATACATACTCTTTATTCCCTCAAATACAAGATGCAAACTAATGCAGGGGTGTCAAACTCATTTTAGCTCAGGGACCACATTGAGGAAAATCTAGTCCCAAGTGGGCTGGACCGGTACATTAAAAACAACTTCAGATTGTTTTCTTTGTTTTAATACAAAGCTGGAGCCTGAGGACAGTGTAGTACAACACCTGAAGTGTACTTGAAAATTTGAAAAATAAATAAAAATAAAAAACATTCCTCAGTGATTCAAAGAGCTTACAATCACATGGCTAGATCAGTTTCATGCAGCACTTAAAGTATATTTGACTCATTTTACTTAACATCTTTTAGCTTTCACCAGCACATCAATATCAGAAGTCCCATCCTGAGTGGCAGCCAACTTCAGGATGCGATTCATGTTCTTGTGTGAGCCTTGAGTGCAGCTTTGTTTTATTTATACTCATTATAGAGAAAACTTGCTCACAGATAAGTTTATTTTCACTCTACATTGTAAAGTATGAAAATAAAGTTTACACAACCATCTCGTGGGCCGGATTTAACTCGTTTGCGGGCCGGATCCGGCCCACGGACCGTATATTTGACACCCCTGCTCTAATGTGATATTCTATTTAATTAGCCAATTGTGCAATCATTTCCTAAAACAATCCAGATTTATTGCCATTATTTCTGAATCCCCTCCCCTTTTTAGTTGTAACCCTTTGCCTTCTCCCTCCTTTTTTGTACTTTTTGATAAAGATTTGGCTGTAAATGCATTTTTAAATAAAGAACCAGAACAATACACTTCAGACAAAAGTCACCAGAAACAGTTGTATTTGTTAAGCAGATATCTGTCACACAGATAAACGGTACAGTTTATCAACTTTAAAGCAACAATTTAGTGCTCGAAATGCCACATCAGTTAAAACACGACTAAATCTAGAGATAAATATTACAGCTTTAAACAGAAATTGACAAACACTAAACAGAACAAAAATGGAAATTTTTCTTTAGTCCAACATTTAAATAAATAGAAAGTCTTCCTCTAACAAATTCACTATTGCAGCGAGCTGGTTGGTGCAAGCCTTCAACAGGTGGCATCTCATCAGTGCAAACAGAGAAAAAAGTATTTACTGACGATGAAAACTCTGGTGGAATGCATTTTAGTAGTAACGGATCTTGCAAAAATATTATTTAAAAGATACAGTGAATGTTAAATATTTTTACAAAGCACAGCTGGATAACAAGGTAGTTGTGTGATCCGCATTTCTACATTTGCACATTTCTTATGGATCAAATGAAACTTGTACTTACTGCGCTCATCTTAAAGACCAGATGATTTAGTTCTACAAGCCAATAAGCAATTGGGTGACTGTTAGAAATTAAAACTGTTCAGATCCAATGGAATCTCAACAAAAACATTAGGGAAGTTTCAGAATTACTGATGTCATGTGGTGGATAACAACCTCTTATTCTGAACTGGCATGTCTAATTTAGATTTTGAATAAAACTGACCAGCGGTTCATGAATGGAAACTAGATATTTAAACAGTTTTTAAATAAAATTTCCACATTTCCAACTCTAATCTCCACGGTGAACATGGGTCTGCTTCATCCAAACTTACATTTGTAGCCTCAAACGTCTGACCGGGAGCTGCTCACTTTAGGAGTCTCCATCCATCCATCCATCCGTCTATTCAGTCTTGATAGTTGAGCAGATTACAATAGTTGGAATGTTTACAAGAACAAAACATCATTATTAACAATTGTCCATCAATAACCCATTATTAGTAAGCAAGCATAACATCTGTTGTACAATCTCTCTAGACTTCTAGTAAAGGATAGTTTCAGTTGTATTCGGTTTTATTTAAAGAAAAATTTTTTTGCATCATGTGAAAGTATTTGAAGAAATTTTGGGTTTTTTCCACCTCAGCTGCTCTGTAAGTGATGCACACAACAAAAAAAACAAAAAAACAAAAACAAATCTTTACAGCCTCTTTTCTAACAAACTATCACAAATAAATAAACTGGCCATTTCAGGGACAATGCTACAAATGAGATAAGTCTATTTTCTGCATAGCTTATTTTACTCAGTCTCTGGTATCATATCTATGTTATGGCGAACTAACGTAAGAAAAAAAACTTACTAGTCTTACAAACCTGTCAGCTATGTAACCTAACACATAATATCACACAATTTTAAATCAAATGTAAACACACAGCTCCATTATTGCTGTTCTACATGTTCAAACATTTACATTTAAGCTTAATTCATGTCTTATCTTTATTGTATCCTAAAAGTAAGTTTGGCTGTGCAGCAGCAAGCAGCTCAGTGGCCAAAAATTATATACACATAAAAAATTATTAGAGTCAATAGCTACCCAGCTATTTTTTCCAAGGTTTTCCATCTTGGCAACATGTGATTTAGATAGCAAAGCCAGAAAAAATGCATTCAAACTAAAAGTAATTCATCTTTTTGAGCATGTTTTGGCCAAAAAGTTTCAGAGTGTCTGACTCATCTAAACTAAAAATAAATTTATAGATTCTGGTCAGAATCAAAACAATGGAGCTGTGGTTTACAAATGTAGTAAATTTAGTAAACGAATGCATTTTAACGGTGTAAGTAAAGCACACATGAATTTGTGTTCATTTAAATAAAAATGTTACTGTTCAAAACTGTAAAAAGTAGTCATTTATAATGTAAACAGCCAACGCAGCTGATAAAAAAACAAAAACATTCAAAGCCCTGTTCTGTCCCATTTGTAGTTTTGCACTTTGTGTATAAATGATTTCAGTTTTTGTTTCTCTGAAGAGCCTCGCAGAGGTTTTGGTTTGGATCTGGCTCCTGACTCATGACCTCTACACACACCCACTCTCCACTGCTGTTGGAGCGTTTCACCGCCTCCACCACCGTCTGCACGTACAGACCGTCCTCGAAAGTCGGAGCAGAACAAACCGGTCCCCACTCCCACGATCTGCGCTCCTCGTGAGCCTGGAAAGACTGTCTCAGTGCCTTTACCATGGAGCTCAGTCCCTGCAGGTAAGGGAGGGGCATCTCTTTCACTTCAGGCCCAGCCCATCCATTGTCACCTAGCAACAACTCTTCCTCTTTGCTTCCATTGCGCTGACCATACAGTTGGGTGCCCCTGACAACCAACCTTCCAGTGGATCCAACTACCATAACCTCGTGCACGAACGATCCTGGCATGTTGAAGTTCAGGGTTACGGTGCAGCAAACCCCAGCAGAGCCATTCACACCCATCAACATCTGGAAGAAGCAGAAGTCATCACTTGTGATGCGGCGGATGCCTCGGATTAGGTTTTTTTGTTGCACAAAGGTCCGTAGTAAACCGTGCACACGATGGGCTCGTGTGCCCGTGAGGTAACTTAAGAGGTCGATGATGGCAGAGCCGACAATGTGCAGTCCACCCCCACCCATCAGCTCCTCACAGGTCCAGCCGTACGACTGGTCCAGGAGACTCGGGCCGTAGACCCGGACGTCACACACCTGGATTTCACCAACGTATCCTTCCACCAGCAGCTTGCGCATTGCAACAAAAGCAGGGAGGAAGCGCAGGGTATTACCCATAATGCTGAGCAGCTGAGGGTAGTATCTGGCTGCAGCCACCATCTTGAATGAATCGACAGCAGTTGTTGCTTTCTCACAGACAACATTCTTGCCTATACCTGTAGAGAGAGGACAAGTTCAGGTAAAGTTTGTGGTGTTTTCAGCAGAGGGTCACAGTAAGTTTTCAAACATGCACACATCAGTAGCCCTTCAGTAGGAAAGCACTCAGGATGTTACAACTAAAACAGGAAACTGAGCTCAACACTGAGGAATTCCATCAGATAAGGTACATTAACTTTTTGCATCGCCTCCCCTTAGCAAAATTATGTGCAGACACAAGGATTACAAAGGGAGAAATAAAGTCTCATTTCAGATAACACCCACAAGAAACGTGATTCAGGGGAATGCAGCTTCACTTTTTTGTATAAATATTTTCAGATAAGGAGGTGCAGCTTGGCTTTTATGCAAATGTGTTCTGCATCTGTTGTACCGCACCCTGGTAAGTCATAAATAAAGCACAGTGTAAACTGCAAAAAATACAGAGAATAAAAACTTATTTCAAAAGTTAAAAGGATAAATTTGTTTTTCTTAAATTTAAAGATCAAATTGTACATGTTGCACAATGATTTATAGTTAATTGAAAGAACACCAAGTATACATAATAACTAACAAAAGATTAAGCTTTACCCAGTGCTTTGACTGCAATCTGTTTCGTCATAGAAGGAGGAATATAAATGCAAACAAGATCCACATCTTGGTGCAAAAGGACATCGTCAGATCTGCTGGTGTGGAATGGAATACCGAGTTCCTTTGCTAAGCAGCATGCTTCCTCTTCGCTTCGTCCCCAAAGTGCGTGAACTTCAAAGCCTTCGGCTTGCAATAATGGGACCAGCACTCTGGCTGTTGTCCCGGTACCAAAAACGCCAACACCTGGCAACATGGCAGGGCTTCTTAGTGAGACCTCATGTGTGAACCATAGTCATCCCCATCAGCACCTCAGTTTGCTCATCAAGACTTGTGTTGCTGCCTTCTAACCTGGGAAGGATTCCCTGAAAAATGTAAATAAAACAACCTTTAAATATGGACGGGACTGACATTTATTTTTCAACAATGGATCAAGTTATTTTTTTAAACAAATAAAAGTGAGAAAAACAGTTTCCAAACAACAAAAATATTTTTGGAAAAATACAGAGAAATCCTAACTCATTGTGTATCTCTGATTACTGAATGTCGTAAAAAACAGGACAAACGTGTCAGATGAAGGCCTTGCTCTATGTTCCTCATCAGGCAGCCACTGACATTGTTTCCTGCTGCATAGTTAAAGTGCCTTTCCTCAGATACTCCACACCCACCAAACGTCACTTCTATTTCTATAAGTGCTACTGCCTTCGCTGTCTGTGCCATCTAATCCAGGTCGAACAATGTCAACTACCAACACGTTTTTACAAAATGAGACCTAAATCCTGCACTGAAAATAAAAATAATCACTCAGATTACCCAACACTTCCCCGTCTGGTCTATACACCTAAATGTTGGCTAGGTTTCAGTCTCTGAACTTTGTTTGACTTGGGCAATAGGAGCTCTTACTCAAGATTTTATGCAATTGTGGGACTGGCTCTGTTAAAGTTAATTTAAATGAGAGAAAGAGGGGCAGTATCTGAACTGAGTTTTTAATGAGACAACTCTGACATTTAAGTGTAATTCATTGAAATTTGAATTGAGGATTTCATGCTACACTGTCTGTGGACAGAATCGTACAATAACAGACTAACAACGAAGAGTGTACATGTGCACCTGCACGAGCCGTGTAGCCAGAAGGAAACTCTCGTAGCACACCTCTTCGCTAACACGGGAAACAAACAAACAAACAAACAAACGTTCGAGCACGTCACGCTAGCAGGTCAAAATTCTCTCATACACGAACTCTGGACATCATAACACGAACTTTTCTAGCTGAATTAAAAAAAAAAGAAAACATCGCCTTTTAAGACTTTTGTTATTTGAAACTTAGACATAACTTTGCTGACAATTACTAAGATTTTTCGTGAACACACAACCAGCTAAACAGAGCGACTAATTATAACGTCATCTAGCACCTTAAGCTAGCCGGGCAAACACAAGCAGAACCAACAGGAAGACTCTAAGCGATGATACTTAAATACGCGACACACCAGTTCGAATTATCTAGTCATTCTTAAAGGAAACAAAAATGTCTAAAATTATAGGAAAGTACGGAAAACACGAGGTACTCACAGCTGGTCAGGTCAACGTCAGCCACAAAGATAGGTGCACAGCCAGCCACTGCCCCTTTGCAAAGTGGTAACATCAAGAGCCGTTGGGAGGGAGGAAGCGGAAATGCTAACGAGACACCACCGGAAGTTTTAATAAAATAAAGGTACACACGCCCTGGGTTTTTTCTATAAAATTTTAACTTACCGGGTAAGAACAAACAAATGATCATTTATATAGCACTGCTTGTATGGACTCACGTTGTGTCTTTTAAATGAGTAAACTTATAGCATACAGATGGCGACGGATTGTTTTGCTTAGTAAATTCAATTAATGTATTATAGTTACAACATTTTACTAGCATTAGTTTGTAATTTCTACTAATGTATGTCAAACTACTATTAACTGTTAGTTATTAGTTCAAGACCAATAAATACCTTTAGTATCTGGCTTTTAAGAGTAAGGGGGTTTCTGCCTTCTGGTGTACACACGGTGTTATTACAGTGTTTATAAAGCTAAACAAGTCATAAATTTCCAATGGTTTTTAAATTAGCGTTAACAGCATATGTTATGTTTTATATGTTATTATGCATAATACATATATAACTATTATAAATTTAAAGTACAGGGCAAAGTAGAAATATGCTAAAATTCATAGCTAAATTTTAAAATAGCAACAGATGGTAGATGAAACACATTTCTAAGTCAATCTTGTTCACAATACAACTATAGAAACCTTCCAATAGTATCACACCGAAGGTCAATCTTTACCAAAATTTATGTTTTGCTAATATTTAGAGCTAAAAAACTATCAGTGTTTGTGTTGGACTGCTAAGTGAAACTTGAATTTTTTAGTTTTGTGCAAAGTTCCACTTATTTTAGTAATCAAACAAAGACTAAGAGACCATCTAAAGGCTCAGGAACCCTTTACAGGTGTGTTTTGGATTTATTAGCTGATGAAAGTGTAACACTTTGAGTCTAGAATATTAAACCTTTTCACAATACTGTATTCTAATTGTCTGAGATTTTGAATTTGGGGTTTTCATAAGCTGTAAGCCATTATCATCCCAACTATAACAAGTAAAGGCTAGGAATATCTCTCTTTTCATATAAAAACTAATGAGTCTCCTTTATTAGTTTCACATTTTAAGCTGAATTAATAAATGAACTTTGCACCATGTTCTATTTTTTATTTCACCTGTATAAACATTACCTATTTGTTAGCAGTCCAACACAAACACTGATAGTTTTTAACTCTGAATGTAATATTAGAAAAACATTATTTTTGGTAAAGATTGACCTTCGGTGTGATATAAGCTCACTAAGTTTAAATTAAAAGCTATAACATGAAATAACTGTCCCGCAATGGAAAAATGGGTATGAAATACATTTTCCATATATCAACGTCTTTTCTTGTGTTTTGCTAACAAATTGTTAACATTGTGTTTTTGAAAAGCAAAAAAGTTATTTTAGCATTCAGTTTGCCCCAGAAAATTAAAAATCTGCCTTTTTTAACGCAATTTATTTCATTTCGAATTTATTCCACTCATCAAATGACATTGGGGACTTTGCATCATCCTGTTTATTTCAACCCTCAATTGGCTAAACTGGACTTTTCTCTGCCAGACTAATCATGTCATTTATACCAATAATGCTTTTTGGAATGACCCCTCTGTACTTGGTTCACCCCTGCTCCAAGAAAAAATAAAATAAAATCTCACTACGAGATTTTCGCAAATGTTTGCAGCCTTGCACACATGCCAACATATTGCATCCACTACAATTGTCCTAAATGTCATATTGATTGTTCCACTATTTTCAGTTTTGCAGTGTGTTTACATTATTAAAGATTATTATGTGACAAACAAACAAACAAACAAACAAACAAACAAACAAACAAACAAGGTAATGAACAAAAACTTCTTCTATAGGTCAGGGGTGTCAAACTCAAATGGGCCGAAATGAAAATCTGGGATGAAGTCGAGGGCCAAACTTAATATTTTTCTGAAAAAGTGACAGCAAATTTGCATATTTTCTTTATCAACATATGCAATTTTGAACTTTTTAATTTGGAAACAAATTTATTTTTGCATTAACACTGAATGTGGAATAACCAAATTACACACGAGCAAGTCAATTTTAAATAAAAGGCATCAGTGGTATTCATTACTTGTGATACATTCAGCATTTTTAAAATCTATTCAGGATTTATGTTTTCTTGTTGCTTATTCGTTTTTCTTATTTGTTATACTCCTTTTTTTCTCCTGTAATAAGTGTCATCGCTGCTGTGACGTCTAGCTTTCCCCACTGTGGAACAATGAAGGGATTTTCTATTCTAATCATCTATCTGCAGCCTTTCCACTTCCTGTTTACTGTAGGTTAAATCTTTTCTCACGGGCCAACAACAAAATAAAAATATCATTTTATCTTAAATGAAAATGCAACATCTCACCTGTTAACTTTCATGTTTTGTAGCAGAAAAAGAGCATAAAACCAACATATTTAAAGCTCAGTTTGCTCCTCTGATTTACTGAGATGCTCACCTGTTCCAGCCAGATACCTGCATCATGGGGTTGATCTGAGCTGAGGAGGAGACTCCTGTTGTTTTGTTCATCTTCATCATAATAATGACAACATTAGATGACAACAGGTGCTCACATAGGTTTGTGCTGCTGAACATGTCTGAGCAGCTTGACCACATTGTTGTGTGTCGGGGAGGAAAAATAAAAACTATAGCAGCCACAGAGTCATGCTGATTTGAGCATGCCACTGCTTGCTGGAGTTATATTAGCTCTGTCTGGACGTTAGTTGTAAAACTTTCTCTATCAGTCGTAAACACATTACTGAGCGGCTAAAATCTTCGTTTCTGGGCTTCAACGTCGGCGCTGAGTGAGAGGAGTGTTTAGACTGTCCGAGACAGCGGAGCTGCAGACACCGGTAGCAGATGCTGGAAAAAACACAAAGGAGGGGGCGCTTCGGTGCCGCCAACACCGCAAAGCATCATGGGAGTTGCAGTCTTTGCCGTAAAATCGGCCAGCGGGTCAGTTTTACTACATTTTTTATATTTATCTCGTGGGCCACTTAAAAATGCTCCGTAGGCCTCATCTGGTCCACGGCCCTTATGTCTGACACGTGGCCCTAAAGGTCTAAAGATAAGGAGTTTTCACTGAATTAATTAAATATAAAGGATAAGTATTGATCTCATTGTTTGACGCATAAAAAGACTAATATCTTTATCTTTACATTATCTTTAATTAAACAAACAATGACAGAAAACTAAACTAAACTAAACTAAACTAAACTAAACTCAGAACTGGACTGTAGTATCACCAGCCAACCACCAGGTGGCAGCATCCCCCTCCCGCTGGAAACATGCCACAGACTTCACGTGTCTCTAGTTTATTCAGCGGTTTAGTCACTGAGCAGCTAGATTATAGTTTCTGCTGACACACTGAAACGTGGGTTTGAGTGTTTTTATCAACCCGGGGTCTGGGGACTCCTGACGCCTGGCAGTCTCACAGTAAAAGTACACTTTGTATCAGGATAAAGCACCTTTTAATTGATTTGTTTGTTTAAAATCGAACGAAACAAACGCACGAATCCCGTTTCAGCTACCAGCCGAAGTTTCTCTGTGATCCACAGAGAGAAGGTATGTGCCGAAGCGTGTTTTTAATATTATCATATTCTAGCTCCATACAGCAGGACGGTGGCAGATCTGGGACGTGTCCCACTCCAGAGCACCGCCCTCTCAGCGAGCTCAGCTGCTTATACAAACTGTCACACTGACAGAAGAGGACGCGTCTCAAACAGCCGTCCAACTTTTACCTCTGATGTTATTATTTCTAGTGAGGACACTGGAAGAAGGGGAGAGTTCACATTCAGACATGAGGTAAGGTCTTTATGTGTTGGTAATCCTAATCTGAGGCACCTGACAGAGATTTAGACCTACTGTATAAAAAATAACAACTTGTTGGTTTTACAAAACCACAATTAAACCACTTTAATTAGAGTGGAGTTTAGGAACTGACTTTGAAATAAGGGTTTTTAGAGCAGGCTGAATTATTACTAAGGACATTTTTTTAAACACGTGCCAAAAATGCAGCTGTTATCAGGGACTGTTGAGAGGAGTCAGACATCTGGGTTTGTCTCCTGATAACACTAAGGTTATCTCCTCTTGTGCAACTTACATTTTTTTGTCACGCTGCTGGTCAGTGTCATAAATCAGTTGTAAGCTTCCGCCCACATTAGACCCATTCACCGGAAGAGCTACTGGTTCAAAGACATGAAGGTCAGATCAGCCAGGCTTTCCTTTTGTTGAAACCCAACATCATGAGCCTTTCTTGGTCCGACTGCGCCTGCTCAGCTGCTCCTAGCCTGACTTTTAGTGATGCAAAATAAAAAAGGTGTGGTGTACTCGCAGGTCACCGAGTGGAGCTCCTAGAATAGATTCCACATCTGGATCTCAGATAAACAAGTTTTATTCTTTTGAAAAAGAGGGAAAAAAGCCACTTAGCTGTTTTCTCTGTGAGTCAGCGTGTGAACACTCCTGTCCAGGAGTGATTCATAAAAGGAAGCATGACGATTCCCATATTTTATAGTTTAAAAAAACCACAAGCAGGTGTTCCTCTTTCTCTACTTTTATAAGCAGTGATCTCCTGGGGTGAAGATGAAATTCACCCATTTTTATCTATTTTTAATCACCTGGGCCAACGAGCGCCACTTTTGATGCTACTTCTCTAAAAACAAATTTATTTTTACTGGAAAATGGTGTCACTGTGTTGACAATATCCCCGCCTTAGCTCAAACAAATCCATGAATTTAAAAGGTTTTCTTTTCAGACTGAGCTCACCTAAAGAAATTCCAGACCAGCTGCCTTTGGTGATAAAGTAAAGAAAATATGTTCTCTGATAAAAATCAGTTTGCTTAAAAATAGATTCAGATGAGAGTTGTCCCTAAACTCAGCGGCTTTACTGCTTCCCCTTATTATCACCTTTAATCTAGGGAACAGTGGATCATATTTTATATATGAAATCTGATTATCTGATTTATATATCTGATGATTATCTGACGTCTATTTTTTAAAGCTTTTTTGTTAAAGAACTTTAAAAAAATGATGTGGATTTCCTCCTGCTTTAACACTCAGGCCACTGCTGAGACAATAAGTCAAATCAAATCAGTTTGGCAGGTTTATATAGACAAAAATAACTTTCATATTGAAAACAAGGAGGATAATACTCTCAAAACAACCTAATCCAGGTGTTGTTTACATACAGGCACCTTTTAAAACCACCCAAAAACCCCAAATCAACTTTGAAGTTCAGGTTTCTGGACCTCCACGACTGTAAATGTTCATTAGTAGTGTAATTACAGGCTTTGCTGGAGTTTACCTTAATAACAACGAGGTGAGATGTAAACAGAACAGAAAGCAGCATTGGTGCCTATCCTTCTCTTCATACTTCAGATAACAAATCCACCAGATTCCTACTGCTGTAAATGTGATCCGATGATGATTCAGAACTCGGCACGACTCACCTGTAGGTGCTATCTCTAACTGTAACTGTATGTGTCCGAGGTTACGGTGCCAAAGATACAATACCCATTTAAAACCGTCTACAACACCAGAATGCACTTGTGCACAAAACAAGAAACACTTGTTATGTTTTAATTTAAGGTGGACCAAAATGCAAATATTTAAATGCAAAAGCCAAATATTTAAGTGCATGGACCTGTAGGGTGTTTAACCAATCAACCAGTCAGTCCCAGGACATTTTTGGGCATCGATCTGTGATAAAAGCAAAAATAAACGTTGAACTTCACGCAGTAAATTATCTGAGAGTGGAAGTTTTGACTCATTATTACCAGGGAGGTGTTGTAAACCTTCTCCTTCCTCTCTGCAGCATGCTTCCTTCCTCGTTGCTTGACAGAAAAATAGAAACATGCGTCCAGGCATCAGCTTCACAAAAGACGTAGGAACTATGTGGCTTGTTCTGTGTAGTGTGACTTCTGTGATGGCTATGCTACGCTAGCAGTGCCTACACCACGCTCAGGACAATCCAGGCACTTCTCATGCATCGTTCCACAAATGTGGAATGACCTACCAAGCACTACCAGAACAGGGGTTTCCTTTTCAATTTTCAAGAAACTCCTGAAGGCCCTGCTCTTCAGAGAGCATCTTCTAAACCAGCACCCTCCCTGCACCCGTCCCCCCTCTCTACTGTCCACTCCTTGTTCCCTCCTCTCCATGGCTGATGTCAAGTTGTTGTTGTTATTGTTGTTGTTAGCCTCAAGGGCAACATGCCGATTATCACTTGTAAGTCGCTTTGGACAAAAGCTTCTGCTAAATACATAAACATAAACGCAAAAGAAAATAAGGGATTATTATTAATATTAGTCAGTAGTGCATGCTCTTCATGCATATCAGGTCTGAAAAGGTTGTGCTACCCATCTCCCGTTGTTTCAGATACGCTGTTTTTTCTCCCCGATGTAGCTTTTGCAAACCTAAGGAACTAAATTCCCTTTAAAGACAGGAGTTGCTCCTGGCAACGTCCCAAAACAAGTCGTACTTGTTCAGTCTGTTTCTAAATGAGCTGTGATGACCTTTAAAGGTGATGAACACTCATTCCAGGGTTTCCCCCAGTGCTAAGCCTGCCGCCAGGCTTTGCTTGGCCACCCGCCAGGCTAAGCGTCGTGCCCCCCCACGGAGGAGCGCCGAGGGATGGAGCACTGCGGGACGGAGCGTGCGGGACGGAGCACTGCGGGACGGAGCCCCCCCCCCCCCCCCCCATGGCCAAATCCACCATGTTTAACTCATTTTCTGGGGCAAACCCTGTACTCTATAAATTTGGAATGAATGAATGCCTTGCAAGTTTTACTCTGGGGGGAAAAAAACACTGGTGCACAATTTCCAGGAACTCGAAGTGAGCCACATCACAGCTGAGCTTTAAGCAGCAGGATTTGGAGTCTCAATACATTCTCACTCCCAGCACGTCAAAAACAAACGCTTGGTCAGCTACCCTCCACTTCAGACCCCTGACGCCATAAGTGCCCTTTTTCATTACTTATGTGCGAAAAGGGGTTTTTCCCTTATTTGACTGCAGATCCCAATGCAGCGTAAAACTGACTTGATGGGATGTCCGCAGCCAGGGCACCATACAAGCTCATTGTACCTCACCTTAAACTTAACCTCTTATTTAACCTTATCCTCTCATTTAACCTTCCCCTCACCCCATCCTAACCTTAACCATCTTGCTAGCGAACACGTTAGTGATGTGTCGGTTGCTCTAAAAGCCGGCTCTATGAAGTGAACAGCGGGAGCCGCCTCGTGATTGGTCGTGTTTGGACCGAGCCAACGCGAGGGGGGGGGGTTTCAGCTACCACGGTGGAGGTTAAAAGTAGAGGGTATGTGTAACCTCCCCCTCGCCAAATGGTATGTTCTAACGTTCCCCTTGGGCGGCAAATACGAAAATTCACAGTCAGACTCTGACTGTCAGAGTCAGAATGCATGGGAAACAAACGCTTGATCACAGTGAGAGTAACGTTTTAGGTAGCAAGAGGGTTAAGGTTAGGATGAGGGAGAGGGGAAGGTTATAAATAGTGAAACGTTAAGGTTTAGGAGCGGTTAAACGAGCCGTTTCGGTGCCGCATCGGTTAAATGAGGGTTAAGGTTAGGTTGAGGGAGAGGGGAAGGTTATGAATAGTGAAACGTTAAGGTTTAGGTGCGGTTAAATGAGCTGGTTCTGTGCCGCATTTAAGGTTTAGGTGCGGTTAAACGAGCTGGTTCGGTGCCACATCGGTTAAATGAGGGTTAAGGTTAGGATAAGGGAGAGGGGAAGGTTATAAATAGTGAAATGTTAAGGTTTAGTTGCGGTTAAACGAGCTGGTTCGGTGCAGCATCAGCGGATATCTAATCACGTCAGTTTTACGCTGCATTGGGATCTGCAGTTACAAAAGGGAAAAACCCCTTTTCGCACATACCGTAAATCCTCTAATACAGGCCCGGGCCTCTATTTGACTCAAGCTCATCAAGCTCCAGGCCTTTATTGGAAGGAGGGCCAGTATTAGAGGCAGGCCTCTATTTCCATTTGAGCAAAATGAACTAATGTTCATTGGAGTTTTTGACAATTAAAATTGCGCCCACATTTTCAAAGTTAAACACATTTCTTTTAACAACGGTAGTTTCTGCTTCAGCCATCTCCCCCCTCCCCCTGCTTTAGCCCTCTCCCCCCTCCCCCTGCGCAGCGGCCGCAAACTCACTGATGCGCCTGCAGCCTCTCGGAGTTCCTGCTGCTCTAAACATTAAAATAATTATTTCATTTTCTGTTCCTCACTTCTGATGACCTTCAATGGTGTCTGTTTGTTGCAACAGCAGGTACAAAAACTAACTTGTTTTTATTTTGACTATTTTTCTGTCCTGCCTGTTTATTATCTTCCTGCATCTCCTCTCAATCCTAAAGAAAAACTGCTACCTGGGTTCATATATATTCACCTCATGAGTTACCTTTGAACTGCAGTTCTAAAAGATCTACCGACCGCAAAAACAGCGGAGTGCTCGCTGTTTGTCGGCCGTATCAGTGATCAGTGCGTCGGAGGACAAGGTGATGCGCGCAGCGCCCCGCTCCACAGCATGCAGCAAACGCATCAGGCGCAAATAAAAGACAGAAAACATTAAAGGAAATGAACTGACATGAACGATCGTGTGTTAAATTAGTTTTTGAGGTGGCGACACCTGATTGTTACTGTGGCCGTGCTCAGGAGGCAGATCTACCGACCGCGAAAACAGCGGAGCGCTCCCTGCTTGCCGGCCGCATCAGGGACAAGTTGATGCGCCCCGCTCCACAGCAGCGATACACATCAGGCGCAAATAAAAGACAGAAAACATTAAAGGAAATGAACCGACATGAACGATCGCGTGTCAGTGCCTACGGTCTGGCACAGCGCGTTGCCCCCCCCCCACCCCCACCCCCTGAGCGCAGGAGCTTGTCACCTGCTGACAGCAGGCTGCTGTCTTTTCCGAGGGCTGCATCTTGCCGGTCATTATCACGTGACAGCGACTAGTCGACGACAGGCATAAAAAGTCACTATAGTGAAGTTGACTAGTTCATACACCCCCTACTGCTGCTCTCCAGAGTGTTCTGCAGCATAATCAGCACGTTCTCTTTGAACTTGATAGTGTAATGACCTGGCTGGGGTTGTAAGCCAGGTGCATTCTGGGTATTGTGTCATATGTGTTTCCTATCATTCTGCTAGTTCCTATGTGCTGATTTGCGTGTTGTGTGAGTGTTATGTAAGCCACAGGGAAGGTGATGTGTGTTCTGTGGAGCGGGTTGAATTAGCATGGTTAACTGACACCGTGACTCTGTGTGGTAGGAGCGTGATAGAGGATCGTGTCTGTAGCGTTACAAAGCGTTGAAGAAAAAGCTTAATAAAGGTCTGCGTGAACGTCTACTGCCTCCTGCTGGTTGATTTGGGGACTATAACCCTGCCACCGGGACGCTCATACTTGCTTGTTACTACATTCCACCCGGCCACAATAAGAGACCGGCCATTATTTACCTAAACTAACTCTGACACCGGCCACAATTGGAGACCCGGCCTTTAATTGAATACCGGCCTGTATTAGAGGATTTACGGTAAGTAATGAAAAAGGGCACTTTTGGCGTCTGGGGTCTGACGTGGACATGGAGGGTGGCTGACCAAGCGTTTGTTTCCGACGCTTAGGGTGTGAGAATGTGTTATGTTTCCTGATATTTGGACATCTCTCCTCTGATTGGATGACAGCAATGTGCCACTGTTTACTCTGCAGCGTTGATGTTTTATCTCCACAGTTGCTAATGCTAACTGTTAGCTTCTTAGTAGCCGAGACATTCTCAGCTGTTTCCTGGATGCTAAAACAACAATCTTTCCCGTCACGAGTCAAGATGGGTGAGTTCATGAATTTTAAGCGACAGCGTGACGTAGATCTGTCAGGCTTTTCTAATCCTAGAGTTTCACCGTCTATTTTCTATCAGAAGCAAATACAGGAGATAGGTGTAGGAGACTATTTTCATGTTCAGCCTGCATGAAAAACTCATAGTCACTGATTATAATGAGAAATAAGATTTAAAAAAATGTTCAGTGTTCCACACCTTTAAAATTTAAACCAGAGTCAGAGTAAGATGATTACTGATGGCTTTCCTCCATGTATTAACACACATCTGTATGCTCCAGACCAATAACTCTGCTACACATCGCTTTCACACTGATGGTTCAATTCAATTCAATTCAAAAATACTTCATTAATCCCAGAGGGAAATTAGGAAATTAGGTTGTAAGCAAAGTGCTTACTTCTCAATTTCGACATAGTTCTAAAAATAAAAAAAGGAGAACTGTTTGTCATCTGAGTCTATGTTTACTCCATGAGAGGAACAAAAATCATATGTTGTCAAAGTTTAAAGAGGCTGTTGACTTTTTACCGTGTCTGGGCCAAAGTTCGTTTTTTATTGTTAACACACATTAAAACGGGATATTTTTTTAAAGTGCTGCAAAACACTTTTAAATATAAAACTCGCTTCATGACACCTCTGAGATATGTTGCATCTAAACCAACACTTAACCACCACTTGTGGGAATTTCCTCCAGATATTGCTAACGGGTTTCCTTCTGGCAGGAAAACAGGCACTTAGAAAAAGTGCTTTAAATGCTTAAAAACAACAGAGGTGAGATTTACCAGAGGCAATCCTTTTATCTGGACAGGAAACCAGACACACTCCAGGAAAATTCTGTATTTTTTTTCTAGGGTGCTCACACTCACAGTGTTGCATCATCAAGATTTAATTTCCCTGTAAAACCAGGCCCAGGTCTAGCATCTAGGTCTGTAAATTAAAAGCGGGTTAACTCAGAACATACGTCTGTTGATCACAAAGTTGTTTTTCCAGATTCTACCCATGTGTGTTGATTTTTAGGTTTGCAACATGACTCGTGTGTCTATTCTGAGCCTGGCTTGTCTGCTGTTCCAGGAATAACATTACTAAACCTTCACTGTGCCCCTTGGCGGTGTGGGTTAAAGACACTCGCTGGCTGATCCTGAATTCTCTGCCATGTTTTATGATGCTTTGTTATTTAAAGTAACAGTGAGAAGTTTCCTGCTCCTCCGCCCTACTGGATGAAAGTGGAATTAAAATTGTCGTAAACAATGTAGCTAGCGCTAACAACAAGCTAACACCAACATGAGCCAACTAATACTAAAATAAATGTGGCGGAGCTCGTGGTAGGGTACCTTCTTTATGAAGCTCGTCCCTTTAACCTTGATTCTGAACTACCCAAACTGGGAGAACACACAACAACGCCACCTTGGGAATTTCACCCAAGGAAATAAAATTGGATTACCTCTAGGCACACGCAGGTTCATGCTCCAAAGAAGCAGCAGAGACGAGGTTGCAAATAGTTCACAAATTTATTAAACACTATATTTTTAAAAGACAAGTTTAAACAGTAATTTCAAAATACTAATTTAAGAAAGGGGAATTTAAACAAAGAAAAATAACTGGTGTCACAAGGTGTAGTGGGACCACTGGAGGTTTTAGCAAAAATAAGAAAAACTAAATACAAAAATCACCCCGAAGCAATAGTGAGCAGTCACGCAGAGGAAAAAGGAACCAACACCAGCCCTCACACAGCAAACGCCACCAGGGAACCACCACCACCACCCTTGGCTCCAGCCTGATGAATCTGCTTCACTAACCAGCTAACTACAAACCTCAACCCCTGTGGGACTTTTGTCTCCTCATGCCCACGGTGTTTCTGGAGGGGCCGATGGGAAACAAGACCTCCTGTAACTTAAAATGAACCAAAGCTTCCTCCCAGTTTTTCTTTAAGTTGAATTTTTACATCAGGTTATAATCATGAAACAAAAGAATAAAGTCTAACTTCTATTTTATATTTCTCTTTGACTCACTTTCTCTTATTAACTTCTCCATGTCCTTAAATAAAAAATGTCCCACTCTGACAAATTTGGATGCAACGCTGGTACCGTGGTTAAAAAAACAAAACTGCATTTCACTATAATCGATTATGGTGTGCTTCCTCTATGATTCAGCATCGTTTATGTCCGCATTAATTATTTAATTATTTTCCTCAGCTCTAGTTTACATGTAAACAGCCATATAAGCACCAAAGATAGCTTTTAATAACAGAGACAGATGGAATTACGGTCCATTCACCTTGACACTATTTCAGCATCATCAACATCAGCTCATAAACAGACCCAAGGGAGGGAGAGAAAAGACACCCACCTCACTAGAGCTCAGATCAAAATGTGGTGTTTGAGTGCAACACACCCAAATGTGATCATGTGATCAAATGGACAATCAATGGCCAGCATCAAATATTATACAGGAGTCAAGTCAAGAGCATTCCCTAAAGGTAAAAAAAAAGGAGTTTTTGCATATTGTTTTGATAAATGCATTGCCATGGCATCTGAAAATGCTTAAAAAAAGTTACAGCACATGTCTCCCGACCAAGTCAGTCGTTTTGATGTAATATTTGTGGGGGTGCATGCTTCTGTTCCAGCCACATTAGCGTAAACGGAAAAAGAATAACAAAAATATTGCCAGAGGCAGAGTTTACTTTGACTCTTTTTATTTATTTATTTATTCCCCGTGTCCTGTCTGGCTGTGAAGCAAACAGAATTAATGTCTGAATGCTGGAGACCAGCCTTACAGATTTACTCTCAAGTGGAGCATCAAGCTTCTGCTTTTAATGTCACGCCTGATACTTAAAACTTTATTGTTATTGTTTTTGAATGCTTGGTTACTTTCTCAGGGATAGATTCATACACACCGAGCTACACTGAACCATCCAACACTAGCAGTCCAATGAGCAGAGGTGGAAAGATTACTAAAATCTCCTACTTAAGTACGAGTACCAGTACTTTGATAATTTTTTACTCAAGTACAAGTAAAAGTACTTGTCTAAATTTTTACTCAAGTAAAAGTAAAAAGTATCGTAAATAAAATGTACTCAAAGTAAAAGTTACTTAGTTACATTTTTGTCAGCGTAAAGATGGTTACATCAGTGCAAAACCACAACACCAGCTCACAACACGCTCGTGTGTGCATACACACACACGGACACACACACAGTTTGATGGAAGGATTTCTATCCAATCAGTTAGAAGAAGACGTGCACATTGATTGGACAAGGTTTTTCTAGGATTGTACGTTTCATTTGTGATTAAAATGATTCTTTATTTTGAAAAAAAAAAGTTAATTTTAGATGCCATCAGCACGTGAGGTATCTCAATGTTCTCATGACAAAACTCTAACATGAGACTGTGCTCTAACCTGTCACATAACAAGCTAAATGAAAGTCAAACATTTGAAATGGACCGTATGACAGCTGCTAACGTTGGCCCTGCCCTACTTTACCTCCACATTACAGTTCCTTTATCCATGTCCATCCTAGAGCTCCTCTCTGACCTTCATGCTTATTTAGAGCAGCTGATTTTTAAAGTTAGCAGAGTTCATCCTTGGTAGTGGGTTCACTCACTGATTTAAAGATATCGGCCAGAGGCAAAATTCGTTTGAACAGCATGCTTCTAAAGGGAGTTTGCAACGGCAGCGGATGTCGAAACCAGCCTAAGTTTGCCAGCCAGCGTGAGTTCAGAACTGATTAGCACTATTCACGTGTTTTGCTTAAAATTGCTTAATATGTATATAACACAACATGCCACCCAGCTCCTGGTGCAATCTACTGTCATCTCCCACCTCGATTACAGCAATGCCCTTCTAACTGGTCTTCCAGCCTGTACTGTGAGATCTCTTCAAATGGTCCAGAACGCAGCGACGCGTCTGGTCTTCAATCAGCCAAAAAGAGCACACATCACCCCTCTGTTCATTGAGCTCCACTGGCTACCGCTAGCAGCACGCATCAAATTCAAATAGCTAACACTAGCATACAAAGTCTGAGATGGTACGGCTCCCATCTACCTGAATCCTCTTGCAAAGCCTAACGTCTCGGCCCAGCCGCTCCGGTCATCACAGGATCGTAGGCTAGCAGTGCCTACACCACGCTCAGGACAATCCAGACTCTTCTCATGCATCGTTCCACAAATGTGGGATGACCTTCCAAGCACTACCAGAACAGCGGCTTCTTTTTCAATTTTCAAGAAACTCCTGAAGACCCTGCTCTTCAGAGAGCATCTTCTAAACTAGCACCCTCCCTGCACCCGTCCCCCTCTCTACCGTCCACTCCTTTGTTCCCTCCTCTCCATGATTGATGTCAAGTTGTTGTTATTGTTGTTGTTAGCCTCAAGGGCAACATGCCGATTATCACTTTGAAGTCGCTTTGGACAAAGCGTCTGCTAATTACATAAACATAAACATAAACATGTGTAAATGTGTATTAAAACCTTGGATGAAAAAGGTTTTTGGATTTTCACGGCTGGAATTGTAAGAAAATCTGATGTTTGTGACCGGCGCGGGAAAAACAGAAACTAACTTCCGGTCTAAGCCCTGGGCAGCTGGTGACGTTTCACATGGAGCTCTGCTGAAACAGCTGTAGTAAACAAGGCCTGACTCCGGTGTTTCTGCGTTAGCGATATAGCAGAGAACAATGTGTCATCAATCAGATGTAGCTTCTGAAGCCTCTACTAGTCGGTCAGATTTGTTGTTTCTCTGGGATACGGCGACGAGGACGGATATTGGATTACCAGAGACGTTCAACCGAACTCCGACCCCGCCAGCTGAATATCACTACCAGAGGTGCAGACATGTTTTAGACCGTTTGACTCAGAAGACCTGCGACCTGATTTGGACATAGAGGAGGATTCATCTTCAGAACCAAAATTGGTACAGTTTTTTACTTTTCTTAAATATTTCTCTAAGCTGACAAGTTTTCAGCTGGTCTTAGCTCCATCATATGTCCCAGTATAGTTCAGTAAGGAGAGGTTACATCTCCAATCTGGTCCGGGAACGCCTTGGGGTCCTACCGGAGGAGCTGGTGGAGGTGGCCGGGGAGAGGACGGGCTCCCTAGTTGGGATGCTGCCCCCGCGACCCGGACCCGGATAAGCGGAGGAAGACGACGAGATGACGACATTTATACCCGGAAATGAAACATTTAATATCAGTGAAACTCTGCCAACGCCCGCTCCGACAAAGCATGCCTACAGCATCGTCTTAGGCAAGTTTGATGTTGTGTTGTCCTTTGTAGTCTAGTGGAAAGAGTGCTTTTGCCCTTTGTCTCATTTTGCCATGTGCTGATGCCGGTTTACCTTCCTGGTGTCAGCAGTAATTTATTTAGCCTGCTGAAGCAGATTTCCACTACTCTGCGGAGAAAACTCATTTTGTCCGCTTTTACCTGCAATCTCGTTCTTTCGGTCACTACCCAAAGCTCGTGACTGCAGGTGAGGGTAGAACGTAGATCGACCGGTAAATCGAGAGCTTCGCCTTCTGGCTCAGCTCTCTCTTCACCACGACAGAGCGGTACAACACTCGCATCACTGCAGACGCAGCACCAGTGTGCCTGTAACTTTAAGTTGTAGCATATTTTGTGCCCAAAGGCTTTTGTATATTCTGAACACTTCCTCTCTTGATGAAATATCTACTTTGTAATTATTGCAAGTCACCCTGTTGTCACGCTTTCTTGTAAAATATAACCAAACTTTCGAACATTTGTGCCGCTTAGACACCATGTTTCCTGCTTCCGAAAACTACGCAACGTGCGCGGGGACGTCATTCGCGCCAACCAGAATTGATAAGAGGAATTGTTTGCAAAAGTGGCGAACGATTCCTAGGAATTGAATGTTCTCAACAAGAACCGGTTTTCGATTCCCAACCCTAGTCGTGCCGTTGTTCACTCTGGTGTTAGCTCTTTGCTTTGCCCCCAGAGACATTACTATCTTACTTTTACTTCCAGGCTCCACCATGATGCCAACAAAAATAAGCAAACCTCTTATTTTTCTTCTTCTTGCATTTTTAATTGACAGTCGCTAAACTGAAAATGCTAACTGCTAGCATAACAGGTAACAGCAGTAAAGCAGGTAAAGAGCGCCCACTAAGGCACCTACCCACTCCACTAAACAATCAAGTGTGGTTTTTGGCCAGTAGAGGGCTGCAGAGCGGTGTCAAATATGAAAGTTATCAAGTTTCTAACGTAACAATCTCCGATATCAATCTTAATTGTCTAGCGTAAAGTAAAAAAAAAAAAAAAAAATTAAACTCATTACTTTAAGATTAATCATGTGAGGCTATTTTTTTCTTTTGACACATTAAAATGGACAGTTACTTGTTAAATGGGTTTGCTGGTTCCAGTAGCCAAGCAGGTGTACCCCTCCTCAGTGTGTTTAGATGATTTATCTCCAGGTGGTGAGCACACCTTATGGGATTTTGAGAATCTTGTCTGTTCCTGTAAAAACAGCCATTTTCTCCTTTGAAACTGACTGACATTTACTTTTATCTGTGGAGTGAACCCTCGTGCTCCTGACACGTCTTCTTTTGTTTTGTCACCGCTGTCTGGACATGCAGCCAGATTTTAGTGAGCTTAGATAGCGTGGAGTTGCAGAGGCCTGGTGAAGGGCAGAGCCGCTTTCTGAGGCTCTCTGCCTGCTTATCAGACCCACAGAAGGTTCCTTCCTGATTTTTTTCGCCAGAGTCTGTAATTACTGCTGCTGGCTTCGTTACAGTATGTGAATTTCCCAGCACTCCCTGCGTTTTCCTGGTGTTGTCATATTTCTGTATTGTGCTCTTATAGCCTGGAGCTATGTGCTCAGTAGGAAAAAATGTTTGATGTTCTGCTCCTTGTTGGATTTTTGTGTCCGACTTGACCGAATGATTTAGCTAAAGTTGATTTTGGCAAACACACTGTCTGGCTGTGTTTTGGTGTCCTACTTATGGTTCCTGCTGTTGAGATATGAACTGAGTCTAAAGTTTTATCCTATTAACAAAACATGAATCACTAATTGATCAAATTTGTCTTTTTGTCCAAACTGATAAAACTCGTTTTTTGACCTTTGATCTGCAAATTAGTCTGGATGATGCGTTCAAGTAATGAAGTAAAAGCAGTAAATGCGATTGCTCAATAGTGTAAAAGGAGACTATAAAAAAATATTTTACAGCTTGGAGAATATTTATATAAAATCCTGTGTTTATTTTTGAACAGCAACAGAAACATTTTTCACATTCCTGTCATTCCTTTTTTTATCATACTAAAATTATTAACTTTGATATGTTTCTAAAAAACGCAGAGCAAATGTATTTTAGTTATAACCATCGGTTATAACACTCCTCCCTAACTGCTACGCTAACGGATCACAATTCTGTGAAATACGACTAGATTTATGAAGCATCAGCGGTCAGTTAGTGGTCAAACAGTAAAAAACTACAAGATGAATTCCTCACTCTATAAAATTAATAAGTTGGCAATGCAATCATTCGTTTTCCTGAAAGCACAAACCTGCGTGCTGTCAAACTCTTGTCCTGTTGACCGTTTTAGCTCTGGGTGAACGAATGATGCATTTTTTCCATTTCATTAGTAATTTTTTAAAAAGCTGCTCTGTGGGTTCCTTCTGTCTGCCCACAAGTGACTTTCCACACGGTGAAGTCATGGTTGTGTGTCAGAGATAATGCACGATCAGTGCTGAGCATCGACCTGCATAAGAAGACAGTAAGTGGTACCTTTTCATTAGTCCTCCACTGATTCACACAGCAGATGTTTCCAGTGATCATGGATGTTTAACTGCTAAATTGGCAATGAGTGAATAAAGAGCAGCTAAAATGTCTTTATTAGAACGTTTCACTGAAAGCTCGAGAACTTACTTTACTGTGGCCAAAGTTTTGTTAATCATTAAAATACTGTTGGCTGTTTCTGAGAAAGATTACAAACCTTAAAGTAATTTGATCTTTTTTTTATAACAATTTGCTTGTGGAAATGTAAAGAATAAATCCATATTAAACTCAACACAAGTTAAGAGCTTTTGAAGTACTTTTTGTTGAATTGTGTTGATACATTAGCATTTTACCTGTTGTTGAAAAAAATTATTAATCTGCTGTAATTGCACGTAATTCTTACCAAACTCACACTATAACAGCAGCAATGCAAATTTGTTGCCATCTTTCAATATTTCTGCTTTGAAATTCATGCAAATGTCAATAAACTTTCCCACTGCAGAGAAGTTCACATCAGAAAAATTAGACAATTCTGACCAGAATTGTAACGTGACAGCTAGCTGCTGCTAATTCTTGCCATAAATAGCCACATCTGTGTAAACTAGCCTGTAATGTGAAGGCTGAGTTGTGGCAGTGACATAATCACAAAACAGTCTAAAGCAGGGCTATTCAATTGCGGCCCTCAAGGGCCGGTATCAGCATGTTTTAGTGGTTTCTCTGGTCCAACACACTTGATTCAGTGGTTGAATCACATGTGCAGCAGCTCATTAGGCTCTGCAGAAGCCTGTTAATCACCTACTAATTGAAATCAGGTGAGTTGAAGCAGAACATGCTGGACATCGGCCCTCGAGGCCCGCAATTTAATAGCCCTGGTCTAAAGTCTCAATCATGCTGGTGTCAGCGCGTGCCGGTGAGTGAGGCAGAAACAAGGATCCACACGCGGGTGAGGGAAGCAGGCAGGCAGACAAACCAGAATGAGTTTGGAGTCTTTAATAGTGAACACACACTGGACAATGAAACAATGATCCACAAAGAGACACAGAACTGAAGGGGTTTAAATACAGGAGGGCTGGGAGCTTGGTTGATTGGAAAATGAGAGGCAGGTGGGAGCATTTAACACAGGCTGAACCAAATGGGGAGACCGGACAGAGTGTGACAGCCCCCCCCCCCCCCCCCCCCCCCCCCCCCCAAAAGGCCAGATTTCAGACGCCCATAGGAACACAGAGCAGGGTGGGAGGAGGGGGATCCGGAGGGAGGGCCAAGAGGGACCGAGGGGCTGATGGAGAGGAGGCAGGGACCAGTAGAGTCCGGGGGCCTCCGTCTGTGGCAGAGGAGGCGGCGACGATGGGCTCTTGGGGGCCTGCGTCTGCGGCAGAGGAGGAGGCGACGACGGGCTCTTGGGGGCCTGCGTCTGCGGCAGAGGTGGAGGCGACAACGGGCTCTTGGGGGCCTGCGTCTGCAGCAGAGGTGGAGGCGACAACGGGCTCTTGGGGACCTGCGTCTGCAGCAGAGGAGGAGGAGACGACGGGCTCTTGGGGGCCTGCGTCTGCGGCAGAGGATGAGGCGACGACGGGCTCTTGGGTGCCTGCGTCTGCGGCAAAGGAGGAGGCGACGACGGGCTCTTGGGGGCCTGCGTCTGCGGCAGAGGTGGAGGCGACAACGGGCTCTTGGGGGCCTGCGTCTGCGGCAGAGGTGGAGGCGACGATGGGCTCTTGGGGGCCTGCGTCTGGCGAGGGCGGGACCGGCGGTGACCAGAGGCAGAGACGCTGGAGGAGACGTCCTTGACTTTTGGACTGGAGGCGGCGGCGACGACCTCTGGGCTGGAGGAGACGGCGTCGACCTCTGGGCTGGAGGAGATGGCGTCGACCTCTGGACTGGAGGAGACGGCGTCGACCACTGGACTGGAGGAGACGGCGTCGACCACGGGACTGGAGACAGCGGAGACGTTGGACTGAAGGGGATGTCGACCTCTGGACTGGAGGGGACGTCGACCTCTGGACTGGAGAGAACGCCGACCTCTGGACTGGAGAGAACGTCGACCTCTGGACTGGAGGGAACGTCGACCTCTGGACTGGAGGGAACGCCGACCTCTGGACTGGAGGGAGCGTCGACCTCTGGACACGAGGGAGCGTCGACCTCTGGACACGAGGGAACGTCGACCTCTGGACACGAGGGAACGTCGACCTCAGGACACGAGGGAGCATCGACCTCTGGACACTAGGGAACGTCGACCTCTGGACACGAGGCAACGTCGACCTCTGGACACGAGGGAGCGTCGACCTCTGGACACGAGGGAGCGTCAACCTCTGGACACGAGGGAGCATCGACCTCTGGACACAAGGGAGCGTCAACCTCTGGACATGAAGGAGCGTCGACCTCTGGACTGGAAAGAGCGTCGACCTCTGGACTGGAAGAGGCGTCGACCATAGGACTGGAAGAGGCATCGACCACAGGACTGGAAGAGGCATTGACCCCCGTCAACTTCTGGTCTGGGGGCGTCGACTTCTGGTCTGGAGGCATCGGCTTCTGGACCGCCGACTTCTGGACCGCCGACTTCTGGACCGCCGACTTCTGGACCGGAACCGTCGACTTCTGGACAGCCGACTTCTGGACCGCTGACTTCTGGACCGGAACCATCGACTTCTGGAGTGGAGGCAGAGCCGCTGCAGGAGGAGCTGCTGACTTCTGGACTGGCCGGCCCGGGGGAAGAGCCTCTTGGGTCACCGCCGGGACCAGAGCGAACCGAACTGGAGGCGCCGGAAACTGGGAGAGCAGGGAGGACAGACCGTCCAGCTGGAGCTCCTGGAGACTGAGGGTCTGATGGAGTAGGGCCAGCTCAGCTCGGAGACCGGCGAGCTCTGCTGGGTGGACCGCAGGCTCGCTCCTCTGGCCCTGAGACGAGGGAGCTGCTGACTGGACTGAAACCTTCTCCTGGTGATTCGGGGAGGATAGGGTGTCCAGGTGGGACTCCTGGAGGCTGACGAGCTGACGGATCCGGCCAAGCTCCGCCTGGAGACTGGCGAGCTCTGTCAGCTGGGCTGTAGGCGTGGTCCCTCCGCCTGCAGATGACGGAGGCGCTTATTGGACCAGAGATGGGACTGCTGGTCTGACTGGGGGCGGGTCCAAGCTGGAGCGCCAAGCCGGGGCAGCGGCGAGCTCGCGGCTCCGTCCTGGGACACAGGGTTGCGGTGGAGCCCAGCATCTTTCTCCACGCTGTGGGCAAACTCCGGGGGAGCACACAGCCAGTCTGGTGCCCACGTAGCAGGAGCGGTCTGGTAGTGTCTCCCGGTCCAACCTCTCATCTGGCTCCGGGAGGGTGGAGAGGATCACCGAGGCTGAAGTTCGGTGGTGGCGTCTGCGGCAAGGCGACGCTGGAGGAGGAGAAGCCGGACGGTGGTCCGAGGAGAGAAATTGGAGCAGGCACTCCCAGGGGAGAATCTCCCCGCTGGATCCTTTAGTGGGGTGGATCATTCTGTCACATTGTGCCAGTGAGTGAGGCAGATACAAGGATCCACACGCGGGTGAGGGAAGCAGGCAGGCAGGCAGACAAACCAGAATGAGTTTGGAGTATTTAATAGTGAACACACGCTGGACAATGAAACAATGATCCACAAAGAGACACAGAACTGAAGGAGTTTAAATACAAGAGGGCATGGGAGCTTGGGTGATTGGAAAACGAGAGGCAGGTGGGAGAAATGAACAGAGACGCAGGCTGAACCAAATGGGGAGACAGGACAGGGTGTGACAGCTGGAAGGACAATGAAACATATTTCCCTAGAGGGACGTAGACACTGTTTAAAATCTGTGAGCCAGTGGAATTGCTGAGTCTGTGCCGAGCTAACGTAGTGGCACTGGCATTTGTAATTCAACACTAGCAGGTAAAATACAACTGAAGCCAGTAAACAGGAGCGACCCAGAAGTTATTTCTTGTACCCCTAAAAAGCCACAGCTTCTTTTTTTTTACTCTAAAATCAGGTGAAGCTGGCTAGAGGCTAACATTAAGCTAACAATGCTAATGGTGAATTAGAAGCAAATTGTCAGCTAATAACATGTGAAACTACTTTTTCAGTAACCAACAACTCGGTACTACAGAAAAATGTTTGTGTAAAGTGAATAATGAGTAAATTGTGGCATTTTACTTCCTTTGATGGGCCGTTCAGAACTATAACTGCAAGCTAACAGCAAGATGGCAAACGACTGCACTCTCTAATGTCAGACACATGTAATACTAATACTACCCGTATTCGCTTGTCATCTAGGTGCTGATCCTTAACTGGCAACATTCATCAAAGATTTGACCACAGGATGTCATTCTTACTTATTGAAGCATGGAACTGCGCTGCTCTGGGTGGCTGCATGTTGGAGTAGCTCTGTTGACTGTATGTAAGTTTAGCCTTTTTTTGGACATTTCTTCTTCTAGTTTCTCAAGAAAAATGGTATTTTTTGGACATTTTACTTTTGTGTTTCTGGTGCTGTGAAGCTTGGAGGATTTTTACTGCTATTGTTTCACTTTTTTCACTTTTTGAGCATTTGTTATTATGCGTAACCATGGCAACAAGCTGGTTTGCAATCGGGGGCAGCTGATTAACATTGGAAAGCCTGAAATAATACATCAACTGAAGCCACAAATCCCAAATGAGCTAAAACGCAAGAAACTTGGGTGCAGAGCGGGAGCAAAACGGAGACGGAGAAAGAGGAAATTCAAACCATCTCTTCCATCGATCATAATGGGCAATGTGAGATCACTGGCCAACAAGATGGATGAACTCCAGGCTCTTTCAAGGACTCAGCCAGAGTATCGGCAGTGCAGTGTTATGTGTTTCACTGAGACGTGGCTGCAGGACCATATCCCTGATTCCAGCGTCTCTCTGCCAGGATTCCTGACTGTACGAGCAGACAGAGATCTGAAGAGGAGCGGGAAAAGATAAGGAGGTGGAGTGGCAGTGCTTGTCAACAACAGATGGTGCCATCCATGTCATGTTTCAGTGAAAGGTCGTCTCTGCAGCCCAAATGTTGAACTCTTGGCAGTAAGTTGTCGCCCATATTATTTGCCAAGAGAGTTCACCAGTGTTGTCTTGGCAACCGTTTATATTCCACCCTCAGCCATTGCTGAAAGTGCATGTGAGGCCTTCAGTTCCGTTGTCGCTAAGCTACAAACCCAGCACCCCAATGCATTTGTGGCTATATCTGGTGATTTTAATCATGCCTCGCTCTCTGCTACACTTCCAACATTTCATCAGTTTGTCAGCTGCTCCACCAGAGAAAACAAGACATTGGATTTGTGTTATGCAAATGTAAGGATTGCATACATGTCCAAAAATAGGCCTCCTCTGGGACAATCAGATCACAATCTTGTTTTTCTCTGCTCAGAATACAAACCACTTGTTCAGAGGCAACCTGTGACAAGAAGAACTGTGGGAAAATGGTCACAGGATGCTGAAGAAGCCATGCAGGGTTGTTTTGAGACCACAGATTGGATAACTCTCTGCCACGGACATGCAGAGGACATCAATGCCATGACTGTATGTGTCGCTGACTATATAAACTTCTGTGTGGACAACCCACCAGAACAGTGAGATGCTTTGCTAATAACAAACCCTGGATCACCAGTGAACTGAAGAATCTGCTAAATGAGAAAAAAAGAGCCTTCAAGGAGGGAGACAGGGGATTATTGAGGAGTATACAGAAGCAACTGAAGATCAAGATCAGAGACAGCAAGGAGGCATACAGGAAAAAGCTGGAGAACAAACTACAGAGGAACAATATCAGAGATGTCTGGTCAGGGATGAAGAAGATCACAGGCTTCAAGCAGAGGAAGGATTGCACAGATGGCAGCCTGGACACAGCCAATGAACTGAACAAGTTCTTCAATAGGTTCAGTTCAGGAACAAACCCAGCATCCTCCTCGCCTGTCCCCAACCAATCAGACATCCCATCCTCCTCTGATCCAACATTTTCCTGTCACACGCCAGATCTTTTGTCCTCTAACGCAGTCATGGACTCTTCTGGTTCTATAAATCTGTCTTCAACCTAGTAAGGAGATGCTGCTGCTCCATTTATCTCCCCCTCCCACCTATCTGTCTCTAGAAGTCAAGTGAAGAGGCAGCTGGAGAGACTGAACAGGAACAAGGCTTCAGGTCCAGATGGTGTCAGCCCCAGTGCACTGAAGGCCTGTGCAGAGCAGCTCTGTGGGATTCTGCAGCACCTCTTCAACCTCAGCCCTGCCCAGGAGAAGGTTCCAGTCCTGTGGAAGACATCCTGCCTTGTTCCAGTTCCAAAGAAAACTCGCCCATCAGTCAATGACGACTACAGACCGGTTGTCCTGACATCCCACATCATGAAGGTCCTGGAGAGACTCCTGTTGGTCCACCTGAATAAGCAAACTAGGACATATCAGGACCCGCTGCAGTTTGCTTATCGCCATGGAGTTGGAGTTGAAGATGCCATCATCCAGCTGCTTCAACCAATCCACTGTCATCTGGACAATGCAGGCAGCACTGTGAGGGTCATGTTCTTTGATTTCTCCAGTGCATTTAACACAATCCAGCCTGATGTACTTTGCCAGGAACTCCAGAAGACCCAGGTGGGGGCCTCAACTATCGCCTGGATTAAAGACTACCTGACAAACAGACCACAGTTTGTGAGGCTGAAGAACTGCACATCAAACCAGGCGATCAGTAACACTGGAGCACCACAGGGGACTGTACTCTCACCATTCCTTTTCACCCTGTAGACCTCAGACTTCCAGCACAAATCAGAGACCTGTCATCTACAGAAATACTCAGATGGCTCTGCAGTTGTCGGGTGTATCAGAGATGGACAGGAAGCTGAGTACAGAGAGCTGGTGGAGCGCTTTGTGGCATGGTGTGGAAACAATCATCTGACCTTGAATGTGAACAAAACAAAGGAGATGATTTTAGACTTCAGAAGAAACAGGGTGGAGTCAAATACTGTTTCCATCATGGGAGAAGAAGTGGAGGTGGTTGAGGAATACAAATACCTTGGAGTTCACCTGGACAACAGACTGGACTGGAGTAAAAACAGTGAAGCCGTTTACAAGAAGGGACACAGCAGACTGCTCTTCTTGAGGACGCTTAGGTCCTTCAATGTCAGTAGCAAGATGCTGCAGATCTTCTACAAGTCTGTTGTCGAGAGTGTAATCTCTTCAGCCATCGTCTGTTGGGGTAGTAGCATCAGAAGCAGGGACCTGAAAAGGCTCAACAGCCTAATAAAAAAGGCTGGTTCTGTTCTGGGGACGACTGTGGAACCGCTGGAGGAGATGATGCAAAGATGGATTCTCCAGAGAATCAAGAAAATTATGGACAACCCTGATCATTCTCTTCACAAGGCTGTCCGACAACGGAAGAGTGCCTTCAGTAAGGGGCTTCTTCAGTTTCGCTGCAACACTGACCGCTACTGGAGATCCTTCCTGCCAACAGCCATTGTAATATACAACAAATGATGACTTGATTATTCTTTTTATTCTGAGCTACTACAGCAATCAGTTTCCCTCTGGGATTAATAAAGTATTTTTGAATTGAATTGAATTGAACTGAATTATGTACACCTTTAAAGTAACTATTCATAAATGCTGCACAGACTCTTAGAAGGGCCTGAACTAACACTTCAGATATGATGGATAAATGTTTTTCTTATATAATCATGCTAAACTCGGTCATTTCCTGTTATTTGGTGATAATAAGCACATTTTCAAAGAAACGACGGCATTATTATGAACTGCTTGGCGGACCAGACTGTTGATGGAGCTCTGCAGCCACCTGCCAAAAGAATGTCACCGCTCTATTGAGGTAGATGTTTGGTGAGAGGGCCTCCATAGGATCTGCTGACAGGACTGTATGAAGGTGTGGAAAGGTTGATCTGAGTATGCAGCAGTGCCACAGGCTGCTTGGCTTTCTCTCAGCCCAGGCATTTCTCTCAAGCAACAGCACCACAACAGGATGGAAACACGGGACCAAACAGGATCTTATGCAAACTGAAATGCTAATTTTAGCCTGAGGAGAAATGTTTTTGCTGTTGGAACAGGATTCAAATCTTCGAATCATTCAAAACACATTCAAAAACGTGAATGCCTAAATGGTTATCTCATCCCGAAGCTGCCTCTGACCAACATGGTGGTCGTTCAGCCTTCTCCGGCTCTGCTGCTAGTTTTCTGTGGGCGTCTAAAGCCGTGTCTCAGTGTCCAACTCCGCTCTGTGGGACATTAAAATTTCAAACACAGGCCACCCCTAAAAATCACGGAAGCTGCGGTCTCCACCCAAGTCAACACGCCACATGATTAACGCAGAACACTTTCTTTGATGTCGAGCTCTGGCACGGATTTTCAAAGTGCTTGTTGGTTAGGAGGGAAGGACTGGCAGCAGTGTGCTTTAATTCTGTCAGTTCAGCTCCTTTTGTGACACAAATGTGTGTTTTTAGTAACAATGCCTTTCACACGCAGGCATACTCAACACACACACACACACACACACACACACACACACACACACACACACACACACACACACACACACACACACACACACACACACACACACACACACACACACACACACACCTCATTTCAAAGTAAATCATTAGACAAGTATAAACAATCATCTATGGGTCTTGGTTGGGTCTGAGTTTAGGGTATATTTAGACACACGAGGCCCTTTTTTAACCTAAAGTCTGGTTTTCTGTTGGAATTTAAAACATCACCAGACTAATACTTTTGCTCCTGGATAAAAATGTTTATCCACTCTGGCCTCATTAGAGACCTCTTAAAACCAACTCTAAAAGTTCATTTGGAGCCTTTTTTTATACATTTTTGCAAAAATACACAAACAGGAAATAGTAAAATGGTGAAATAAACCTTTAAATATAAAATATAAAACCAGAATTGATAATAATTGTATAAATTAGGACTTTTAAGGCTTCGATGCTTCTGCACTGATAAAGCTCGTCAACACTCCTGGGACCATGATAATGATATTTGATCTGTTAGACACTCAACATTTGAGCCAAGATACCCAAATATAAACTCCCAAAAACCCTCTAGACTAAATAGCAGTTTCAGACTCTTCCCAGTGTTTGCTCTTGATCATTTTGATTATTTATCCACCTTTTCACTTATGTGTGGAGTCTCTGATGTAAAGTGCATTATATTATTTATTCATATAAAAATGTTCTGTTAATTTTACTCTTGTTCTTTGTAGAGCTGCTGAGTTCTTTCGTAAACATTTAAGTATGATGTGAAACCACAAAACTCCATTTATAGGTTCCTGTGGCTGCCTCTGTAAAGCGGAAGTGGTAAAAATGTTCAGCAGCTGGCTGATGTTGACCGACTGGCTCGATCTGATTATTCTTCTTGTATCTTAAGGCTTTGTCTGTTCTTGAAACGTTATCTTATCGACGAGGGTGTAAGAGTAGCATGTTTCAAAATGCCTGCAGAGTGAGATAACACGCTGAGGAATCTCAGAGTTTCTTCTGCTGTAAAGCAGCTCAGCCACCTCCAATTTTTCTATCAAAATCCATTCAAAGGTACAAAAACCTGCTAATGAATACTGTTTTATGCAGCAGAAAGTAGAAGTGGAAAAACACGAGTTGCTCAAAGCCATCTGTTGGAGTCTTTGCCATGAGATGATGTCACTCCTGTGTGTCTTGCCTCCTCCAGAATGGGCATGACGGTGCGAGCTGAGCTGAGGGTGTAGCCACATCAGGCAGGGAGAGCTGAGCCGAGCAGGACTCACGGCACACCAGAGCGATGGGGGAGATGGAGGAGGATTGCGACAACGTGGGGAAGCTGTTTGAGAACTTCATCCAAGCTTCCACCTGTAAAGGAACCCTTCAGGCCTTCAATGTCCTCTGCAGACGTTTGGACCTGGACCCCGCCGAGCACAAGACCTTCTATAGTGGTCTGAAGGCGAAAGTCACTTCCTGGAAGGCCAAAGCTCTGTGGAGCAAACTGGACAAGAGGATGTCCCATAAGGAGTACAAGAAGGGCCAGGCTTGTGAGGGCACTAAGGTGAGTTCAACTATTTATTCCATGCATATTTACACTGGAAAGTTTAATCATTGGACTGTTGGGAATACAGCGAGATAATCAAACTGTAAATCTTCATCCAGTCAACTGAAAAAAGCCAAAATGATTCATTGATAATGAAAACATCAAATAATTGGTCCCTTCCCATTTTTAACCCCTAAGGTTGCTGCTTTTCTTTGTTCCAGGTGAACATGTTCCCTACAGGAACAGGAACTGATCGTATTTGACTTTTACCGATAATTGTCTTAATTTAAACTTGATTGATTTATTCAAAACTGAAACAGAAAAGGGCAGAATGCCTTCTTCAGGTCAGGGATGAGGTTCTGCCCCAAGTGGAGGAGTTTAAGTATCTTGGGGTCTTGTTCACGAGTGAGGGAAAGATGGAGAGTGAAATCGATTGTCGTGGTGAAGAGACTGCTGAGCCGGAAGGTGAAGCTCTCGATTTACTGGTCAATCTGTGTTCCATCCCTCATCCATGGTCAAAAGCTTTGAGTAGTGACCAAAAGAACGAGATTGCGGAAACAAGTGGTCGAAATGAGTTTTCTCTGCAGGGTGTCTGGACCCTCTGTGGCACATTTAAATTTCAGAGTAGATTCGCTGCTCCTCCACATTGAGGAGCCAGTTGAGGTGGCTCTTGCATCTGGTTAGGATGCCTCCTGGACGCCTCCCTGGTGAGGTTTTCCGGGAGTCCAACCGGGAGGAGGCCTAAAGGGAGTCCAAGGACACGCTGGAGGGACTATGTATTTTGGTCAGGGAACACCTTAGGATTCCCCTGGAGGAGCTGGCCAAAGTGGCTTGGGAGAGGGAAGTCTGGGCCTCTCTCCTCAGGCTGCTGCCCCCGCGACCCGACCTCAGAGAAGTGGAAGAGAATAGATGGATGGATGATTGAATTAGTGCCAAGAAGTCTGGAGGGCATCAGGAGGCAGAGGTTGGATGGATGGATTGTTCAAAATTTCCTGTACATGCTTGCAGCCCAGTCAGAATTGCGACATTGTCTTCGTCTTCGTCTTCGTCTTCCTCCGCTTATCCGGGTCCGGGTCGCGGGGGCAGCATCCCAATTAGGGAGCTCCAGGCCGCCCTCTCCCCGGCCTTGTCCACCAGCTCCTCCGGCAGGACCCCAAGGCGTTCCCGGACCAGATTGGAGATGTAACCTCTCCAACGTGTCCTGGGTCGACCCGGGGGCCTTCTGCCGGCAGGACATGCCCGAAACACCTCCCCGGGGAGGCGTCCAGGAGGCATCCTGACCAGATGCCCAAACCACCTCAACTGGCTCCTTTTGATCCGGAGGAGCAGCGGTTCTACTCCGAGTTCCTCCCGAATGTCCGAGCTCCTCACCCTATCTCTAAGGCTGAGCCCGGCCACCCTACGGAGGAAACTCATTTCGGCCGCTTGTATCCGCGATCTCGTTCTTTCGGTCATTACCCAAAGCTCATGACCATAGGTGAGGATTGGGACATAGATCGACCGGTAAATCGAGAGCCTGGCTTTCTGGCTCAGCTCCCTCTTCCCCACGACAGATCGGCTCAGCGTCCGCATCACTGCAGACGCCGAACCAATCCGCCTGTCGATCTCCCGATCCCTCCTACCCTCACTCGTGAACAAGACCCCGAGATACTTAAACTCCTCCACTTGAGGTAGGACCTCTCCCCCGACCCGGAGGTGGCAAGCCCCCTTGAACCGTCACCTTATCGTGGTGGAGGAGTTTGAGTGCCCTAATGATCCTAGGAGCTATGTTGTCTGGGGCACTTAGTGCCCCTGGTAGGGTCTCCCATGACAAATTGGTCTTAGGTGAAGGGTGAGACAAAGAACGGTTCGAAGGATCTTTCATGGCGGTTAAAACGAAGAGTCGGAGTACCCGGCCCGGAGGGTTACCGGGGTCCCACCCTGGAGCCAGGCCTGGGGTTGGGGCCCGTGAGCGAGCGCCTGGTGGCCGGGCTTTCGCCCATGGGGCCCGGCCGGGCCCAGCCCGAACCGGATACATGGGCTCGTCCAACTGTGGACCCACCACCCGCAGGAGGAACATGAAGGGTCCGGTGCAATGCGAATCGGGTGGCAGACCAAGGCGGGAGCCTTGGCGGTCCAATCCCCGGACAAGAATTGCGACATTGTTTCGTATCAATCTGTAGATCCTAAATCAAATCAAATCCAAATGGTGTTGTGACTGAATTTGAGATATTGGCACACTTCGTGTCACAATCTACTGTATCGACATATCGTATTACGGTCAAACGAGCGATGTACACCCCTAGTGTCTGCAAGCTGCAGGCACTGTAGGTTCTTTATGTTTTCTTGCCACGTCTTTATAAATATATTCCCCTGAAATGTTGAGGCAGGAATAAATTTCAAACAGAAATGAAGACAAGCTCCATATACTCTGAAAAGCTAAATGTATTGACATTTGTCAACCTTTAATTGTGATTCTTGGGTTAAGCCCTGTTTCCCTTATGAAAAGTGACCAGTTGTGCTTTCGGATGGGTTTACTTCCTGGTTTTGAGTCTCAGTTTCCAGTCAACTCACCTGCACTGACTTTAGTCACTTTAGACACAAGTGCTTTGTTTTCTATTGTCTCTGGGTTTGTGTTTGTTCAAGTATTTATTCTGCATTTGGGTTCGTCCTCCATCCTTTTGGAAACATCATGAAAAATTTGTTGTTTTAAAATCTGTAATGTTTCTTTTAGCTTTCATTCAGCGTACGCACACTATCGTAGATTAGTGTCATCCTGTTATTGCTCGGGAATCCAACATTTGGGTTAGAAGTTGGGCGGGGCACTCCACCTTCCTGTCTGTCTGCACCTGTGCAAAAAAACCCCATAAAGGCTGAAAATAATTAATAAGTTCAAACGTTTTGGTTTAGGTGTCTCTCTATCACACGAACATGAGTTCATTTACATACCGTTGCACACACAGAAGAAAACTAAAGGTGATGAGGGAGCGTTCACCTGTCAGCTGCATCCAGCTACAGGGGGGCGTTGTTTCAGCACACAGAAACACATTTCATCACTCATCGACTCTGATTACTTGGCTCCTCATTTACTCTGCTGTTGCAGAAAATCTGGATGCATTCCCAGGTTATTATTACTAAAACCCATTTTAAAAGTGAGTCCAGGCTTTTTGGATTGCATCTAATTTGAACCAAAACTTGAAAAGGTAGTCGCAGGCTTATGCATTTAAAAATTCTGACTACACAAAGGATTTACAGACAGTAAACTGTACGTTTTTGTTAAAGCAGAAAGATTTAAAAAAAATTTAAATTAGACTTTATGAACTGATTATATGCACACATTGTTTTTATTTCTACAGGGAAGGACATCTGTGTTTATATTATCTAACTGGATGAATAATTTAGTTGTAGCTCCTTAAAGAAATCCAAAAACAACAAATGCAGCTCTGTTCTCCCTCAGTGACAGATGTGAAATCACTCATCACCCCTTCTTCATTTTGCTGCTTTAGTGAAAAGGACGTGATGTCATGCGTTTTACGGCCCAACACAGCTGGCAGCAGAGAAAAAGGCATGTGTCTCATAAAGTTTTACAACTAAATCAGTTTTTTTATACAAGTCACCATCCAGCGTTCGTCATCAGATCTCTGAAAACGGTTTAGTTTTAGCCAGGATAGTTTTGTTCCTTTAAAGTACAGAGCAGTTTCCTGCTCCTCCACCCTACTGGTTGAAAGTAGAATTACAGCTGTCGTAAACAACCCTGCTGTAGCTAGCGCTAACAACAAGCTAACACTAACATGAGCCAACTAATATTCAAATAAACAATGAAGTAAAAAGATCCACACTCTTAGACAAAAAATGTTATTAGTCCAGTAGCAACAAAGCCAGGTCACCATCAGTTCTTGATTTTGTAGCCTCCTTTAGCTCCCTGAAACTAGCGTGAGCTGCACTGATGTTCACTCTGGTTTTAGCTCTTTGCTTTGCCCCCAAAGACATTACTCTCTTACTTTTACTTCCCGGCTCCACCATGATGCCAACATAAAGAGTAAACTTTGCCTTGTGCTTTCTATTGACGATTGGCAAACTGAAAATGCTAAATGTTAGCATAACAACTAACAGCCACAACGCAGGCAAGGAGCGCCTCCTATAGGACATCTACTAGCTCCACAAAACTATTAAGTGTGGTTTCTGGTCAGTAGAGGGATGCAAAGTGGTATCAAATATGAAACTGGTCAAATTTTCAACTCAACAATCACTGAGATGAAGCGGATTATGACATTGTGTGACTAAATACAACTGAAATAATAGATGTTAAATGTGAGATGGAATGACAGCTTAGATTATTTTATTTAACAAATGTTATTTCTTTTGTTTTTATGTTTAGTCAGGGGAAATCATCTTCTTCTGTTCTGATTTACTATGATACCCAATTAGCCAAATACTTCTTACTTTGAACATGTTACTTGAATTATTCAGCGTATGTGAAAAACTTGCATTTTTACAAGGGTAGGTCAGGGGTCACAGGTGGAAAAGTGAAAGGAAACCTGTTTCCTGACTCAGCAGATGTGACACAAGCTGTCAGGAAATAAAAAAAAGCGGTCATCTGCTCCCCCCATATCAGCGAGTGGAAAACGTTAAAACAAACTTGTCTGCTGGAAGCTGATAGAGGAATCACAACAGTGACACACGTTTAGAGAACAATAGTCTGTTTTTGAAACAGCATCAGAATTTACTGAAATAATTTATTTTAACAGAAGAATTTATATATATTAAACGATTCTGTTCATAACTTTTATGCACAGGATTTCTAGGCGCATCCGTTTTGGTGGCCTGAGGATCAGGTCTCTGCTTTTTGCAGATGATGTGGTCCTGTTGGCTTCATCAGAACGTGATCTTCAGCTTTCACTGGAGCGGTTTGCAGCCGAGTGTGAAGCAGCTGGGATGAGAATCAGCTCCTCTAAATCTGAGACCACGGTCTTGATTCAGAAAAGGATAGAATGCCTTCCCCGGGTCAGAGATGAGGTCCTGCCCCAAGTGGAGGAGTTTAAGTATCTCGGAGTCTTGTTCATGAGTGAGGGAAAACTGGAGCATGAGATCGATAGGTGGATTGGTGCTGCATCTGCAGTGATGCGGGCGTTGTACCGGTCTGTCGTGGTGAACAGAGAGCTGAGTCAGAAGGCGATGCTCTCGGTTTACCGGTCGATCTACGTTCCTACCCTCACCAATGGTCATGAGCTTTGGGTAGTGACCGAAAGAACGAGATCGCGGATACAAGCGGCCGAAATGAGTTTTCTCCAAAGAGTGGCTGGGCTCTCCCTTAGAGATAGGGTGAGAAGCTCGGTCATTCGGGAGGGGCTCAGTGTAGTTCCTCCACATCGAGAGGAGCCAATTGAGGTGGCTCGGGCATCTGGTCAGGATGCCTCCCTGGTGAGGTTTTCCGGGCACGTCCAACCGGGAGGAGACCTAAAGGTAGACCCAGGACACGGTGGAGGGACTATGTTTCTCACCTGGCCAGGGAACGCCTTGGGATTTCCCCGGAGGAGCTGGCCCAAGTGGCTGGGGAGAGGGAAGTCTGGGCCTCTCGCTTTAGGCTACTGCCCCCGCGACCCGACTCTGGATAAGCGGATGAAAATGGATGGATGGATAAATATATTGTTCTTGTGAAGCACTTTGTGATGTTTAAGACATTATGTGAAAAATCCCTCTTCTTCCTCTGTATGTGTGTGTGTGTGTGTATGTGTTTGGAGGGGGGGGGGGGGTGTTAATGCAGTAGTACTTTATTGTACGGTGGCTCACAGGTCCAGTTGCAATAGTTATATGAAACACAGCAAGTCTTTTGAAATCAAAAGATGATATAGCAGAAAATGCAACAGCTTTTGGAAATGTGCAAAAGAGATAAACAAAAACACAAGAAATGACAACAAAATGTTAAATAAACACATTTAGGAAGACAAAAGACAAAAAATGTTACAGCATTTAGAAATTGCTTTAAAAATCCACAAATAACAGCAGAGAAATGTTTTCATAGAATCTTATTAAGCTGTATTTAAAAAATATATTGTTTTGCACTTTCCCAGATCCGTTGTGTGAGAACTGTTGTTCTCTAACAGATACACATGGGACATCTTTATCATTTTCTCCATTCCTGTTGTTGTTCAACGGCAGAAAGGGAGCCTTTTGTGTGTTTCCTGTTTGTTTTGGAACAGCAAGTCTTTCAAATGAAAATGAAATAAAGTAATTGTTCGGTTCTGACAGGACCCAGAACGTGTTTAGGTTTCTGATCTGTAGTTGTCTCTGGAAAGCCTCATTTAATAACCTTTGGGGAGAAAATGTCAGCGAGCATGCATCAGCTCTTTCATCTATCATTTAACTCTGACATCATGTTTTAGCCACAGATACTCAGACACACACGTTGTAACTTCACAGAAGTGACTTGGAGCATTTTCCTGGTTACGCTTGTGTGTGAATCACACCTGAAATATGCAAAGGTTGTTATCACTGGTCCCTCAGGGCACTTTAGTAACGAATGCACCACTTCAGGCATTTGAAACGTCATTTCCTGGCTTGTAATGTTTTTATTATCAACTCACACGTACAGACCTCATAAAGAATCATCTTTGGACAGGGACTGTTTGTCCGGGTCTCTCTCCTGAAGAGTTTCTGAATGAGACACTCGCTCTAAATGTTCAGAAGAGTGAAGTCTCGTGGAGATGCTAAATCTGTCGTTAATAAGACAAAGATGTCACCATGATGTGTTGTTTCTCTGAGTCTGGTGCTGGTTAGAACATCAGTTTATTTCTGATTTAGTGCCTCATCATCGGAGGAGGTCCGTGCGGCTTGCGGACAGCCATCGAGCTCACCTTGATGGGTGCTAAAGTGGTGGTCATCGAGAAGAGGGACTCTTTTTCCAGGAACAATGTCCTCCATCTTTGGCCTTACACCATTCATGACCTGCGGGGCCTCGGCGCCAAAAAGTTCTATGGAAAATTTTGCGCTGGAGCCATAGACCACATCAGTGAGTAACTATGTGATCATCACCATCACCTACCAGGAGTCATGCTCAATAAAGTCTAGGTTACACAGCATAAAGCACAGGTTTGTCAGGGATTTAAAGCTGTGTGTGTGTCTCTAAAGGCATTCAGCAGCTGCAGCTGATCCTCCTGAAGGTCGCCCTGATTGTTGCAGTGGAGTTTCACATTAATGTGGAGTTCATCAAGCTGCTGGAACCGCTAGAGAATCAGGAAAAGGAAGGTATTAATTCACACCTTCACTCTGCATGAATTTAAATCACACACATACACACAAATTGTATTATTTTCACATGAAAAACTGGCTTTTTGCATGAAAATGTAGTTTCCCTGGAGGAGTTTTTTAAAACTTCCCACTCTGCTGCTCCTGGCTGCAGAGAATATCTCCTCTTGCAGTATTTAATTACCATGACAGCCACTGATAAACACGGGACAAACGTTGGCTTGGATCTTGTTTTCATCCTATGCAGATGAGCCTGGAAAAGGTCACGTATTTAGTGTCACTTTCCTGTAAGTGATCTTGATCCAATACGCACCACCAGCAGAAAACTCCCACTTATCATCGGACAAATGATTAAACACAGGGTCTGTTTGTTTTAAAACAAGATGAGGTTTACTGCCTCGGTTCAGCTTTGATTACGTTCAAGCGTCGTCCAGCGCTGGCCTTGAGCTCACTGGGAGAAGTGGTTTCAATGCTGACACCGATAACAACACAAGCCTCACCTAAATTTAGACCCAAACTTATCCCTACGGTTCTGCTGTGGCACAGTTGGAAGCTGGGACTTCATGGAAGCATGTTTTTCCATGTGATGATGTCACACAACAAACATACACAACAAACGCCTCTACTGCCTTCTTAAAAGGGCCAGTGTTACACTTTTAAAAGGAGCTCAAAAAGCAACATATCATGCTAGCCTTTAAAGATGTTCCAAGTACAAAAAACCCCCAGAACAACACCTAAAGCACTGCCGGCCTCATTTGGTTAAGGTTAAAGTTGTTTCAAAACCCTGACAGGTCCACATCACACTGTCATGTAAAGGTGTGGATCACTCATTTAATCAATACATTTTCAGTGGTCTCTAGTAGGAAAGTCGTACTCTGCGATAAAAGCACCAAAATCACCTGAATCAGCATGGAGAATTTAGCTGGAAGTAGCTTCAAACAGCAGGTTTTGGGGTCTTATTTCCTGATATTTGGACATCTTACCTCAGATTGGCTAACAGCAACATGACTCCACCACTGACTCCATTTGCTCTGCAACGTAGATGTTTTATCTCCACAAATAACAAAAGCCTGAAGGAGTTCAGCCGTGTGGTGGAGTTACTAATGCTAACGATTAGCATCTACCAGTCGAGATGTTCTCTGCTGTTTCCTGGATGCTAAACCAACAACAGCCTTCCCCATTGCGAGTCATGATGGGTGAGTCCATCAATGTTACGTGACGCAGAGTTTCATCGTCTATTTTCTACCAAAATCTGACGTGGGAGATAGGTGTAGGAGAATATTTTCACGTTCAGCTTGCATTTTAAACTTAGGGTGACTGATTATAATCAGAAATAATAATAATAAAAAAAGATTTTTCAGTGTTCCACACCTTTGAGGTCAGAGGTCATGATTCAACAACAAGAAAGAGGAAGAAACAAAAAGTGGTAGAGTTCCAAAGTCCAAATGTTTGCAGACTAAAAAGAGGCACAAAATATTGTCCAACATTCACCCAAAAACTTCTTGATGATCTCCAAAGCTTCAGAGGAATTTATAGACCGAGAAGACAGAGTAGAATGACTCAGGTGTGCGTCTCGTTCCATCTGGAGTAAATCTAAAACTACTTTCAGATCAAAACATCACACCAACGGTCAGACATGGAGGTGGCAGTGTGATGGTCTGGGGCTGGTAAGCTGCTACAGGGCCTGGATGACGTGCTGTAATTGACCAGAAATTGGTGAATGCTGACCTTTGACCTTAAACAGGCTGTTCATGCTGGAAAAGCCTCCAATGTGACTGATTAAAACAATTCCGCTAGGAAAAATTGAGAAAACGTCATTCACAGCAATGTGAGACTCTTTACCATTTATCAGCAGCTGCTAAATGTGTTAAAACAGTTATTACGTTTTATTTAGACTGCAAACTTTTGGCTAATATTAAAATTTGTTTGCTGATCGACTGATCGGTTTAGGTGTGACAAAAAGGTAAAGAAGATTAAGTCATGTTTCACGGCTCTTTTTCCACCTTTCTCAGTTGCCTTCTGTTTTCCAGGGATTGGGTGGAGGGCTGCAATCCGACCTGCTGATCACCCGGTGGCTAACTTTGACTTTGACGTGGTGGTGGGGGCTGATGGGCGGAGGAATACATTGGAAGGTGAGAGGACGGGAAACAAAACAGTATGGGATACCTCAGGAATGTTCTGTACTTGTTTTCATACCTGAAACCAGCTTGTTGACGAAAGATCGGAGTCTGCTGCCACTCCCAGATCGTTCAGCACAGTGCAGGGAGCTCAGATAAAGAAAAGCACGAGTTGCATCCAGTTGATGACTCTGAACTTGATGATCTGTGATTCAAGTGGCTTTTTTTTTTAATGAAAACACAAATAGAAAATGGCTGGACCCGAGTGCAGCAGCTGATCCACTCCCGAAGGAGCAGCTCAACCTTGTAATGGTTTCAGGCTTTCTTTTAAAAATGTTGTCATCCAACAACATTCAGATCAAATGCTTATTCCTTAAAAGGACATTTGGTGCAGAAACTACATGTTTAGCTCATTCTGCAATTATGAAAAATCCCAGGGGGAAAAGATTTTCTGCTGCCGTCCGCCAGCTCGTGTGCTGCATTTGTGGCCAAGTTGTGGTTAAAGCAGTTAAGATCTGTTTAGTGTTGCTGTATTTAGGAAAGTCTCATTCTGCACATTTCATTTGTGTCCTTCAAGCTCTCACATCTTCAGAATCATTGACATTTTTTAGACGTTTTTGAAAACCTACACAGCAAAAGGATGACAAGGCTTTTGCACGTGTCTCTTTGCTGCTTTTGGTATTTCAGTTCCTAATTCTACTTCTCTTTATTCTTCAGTAAGAGTGTTGTAATTATGATTTGAGGTCAGATTTACTATTTTTGAACAGGCCTATTTTCTCTGCGTCTTTTCACCAGGTTTCAAAAGAAAAGAGTTTAGAGGCAAACTGGCGATCGCCATCACGGCCAACTTCATCAACAGGAACACCACCGCTGAGGCCAAAGTGGAGGAGATCAGCGGCGTGGCCTTCATCTTCAACCAGAAGTTCTTTCTCAACCTCAAAGAGGAGACAGGTGGGCAGGACCAAGGCGCACTTATTCTGACGTGGAACATTTAGTTATAAAAGGTTATATATATATTTTAATATTTATTAGATGCCTTACTATGGTTTTTATGCATTACTAATATCTTCAGTTTCCTTATCAGACAGATTTCTAGATTTCAGACAGCTTTAAAGATATTGGCCAGAGGCAAAATTCCTTTGAATGACATGTGTAAAGAAGTATTAAAACCTCAGATGAAAAAGGTTTTTGGATTTTCACGGCTGGAATTGAAAGAAAATCTGACGTTTTTGACTTGTGTGAAAAAGACGGAAACTAGCTTCCGGTCTAAGCCCTGGGCAGATGTGATGTTTTACAAGGAGATCTGCAGAAACAGCTATTGAAAACAATCCCCAACTCCGGTAAAAACACAGGTGATCAGACCTGATTTGGACACCAGGGAGGATTCTGTTTGTCTTCAGAACCAAAATCAGTACAGGTTTTTAAACTTTTGATAAATATTTAATTTATGTGCTTGTAGCGCTTCCACTGGGAGCTCTACGCTGATGAGTTCTCAGCTGGTCTCACCTTCATCATGTGTCCTAAATATAATTCAATAATCTACAGATCAATAAAATAATGTGCTGGCAGTTTTACCGCTGTGTGTATATACCGTATTGATATAACTCCGAAAAATATTTAACCGATAGCTTACCTGCATAAATCTTCCTGATGCTGGAGTAACTCGCTAGCTCAGCTTGTTGTTTGCACTAATCCATGGGATGGAGGATACCGGTCCAGGAGGATCTATTGTTGAAATATGGGGATCATCTTTTAGATTATATGTGTGGGTGTGTGTGTGTTGTAGCTTTCCCAAATGACTTGTTTTTTCCTTACCAGAGCTAACACGGTTAGCAGTGTTGCTGCAGTCATGGTAACGGGACTCGCCTGGAGTCCAGAATTATAGGTGCGGTTCTAGATGGATTTATAGATGTAGGTTACTATTTTAGATCAGACCTATGTCATTTAAAAATGTGTGTAGGACACAGACATTTGACTCATACCTTTTGCTGCAGCTGTAAACGCAATTTCACGTAATAATTAAGAGCACGAAAGTAAACACAATACAGCTATTCACAATACTAGCAACAGCAGCTACCTTGTTTTACGTGTTGGAGTGACGTATGCGAAACACAGTTCTTCACTGTCTGGAGGAGAGGATTTTGATTTTCTGTAAACCATTAGGCTACACGATTTATGACAAAATTCCTTAAAAAATAAAAAAACTGATTCCACTTCATATTTATGTAGTTGGTAAAGTGTAGTTATACTGCATTTTTACAATTGTAATGCTAAGTATGGCCAATACCTTTAAAGAGGTCACTCACTCATATTTTAATACATTTGCAGTGGTCTCTAGTCAAAGTCAAAGTCAGTTTTATTGTCAATTCTACCACATGTACAAGACATACAGAGAAATGAAATTACGTTACTCTCAAACTCTGGCTAAAGTACGGGAGAGAGAGAGAAGCCGCTGCGTGTGCACGCGCCGCCAGTAAGAGTAAGAGTGAGAATAAGTCGTGCTCTGGGAAAAAAGCTCCAGTGTGTGTTTCAGCATGGAGAATTCAGCCTGGAGGACAAAGTAGCTTTAGACAGCAGGATTTGTAAAGTAAAAAATGGTTTCTCAGGGAAGGACCTCTTTAACTAAAAAGGGCTGAATAAAATATATCTTTAAAATGAACATCACATTATTCTGTAAATCTATGACATAATAATCACTAGCACAGAAATCATTTTCTGCTGTTTCGTGAATCGTCACAATAATGAAACATCTTCCTCTCCTGCAGGTATTGATCTGGAGAACATTGTTTACTACAGGGACAACACACATTACTTTGTCATGACGGCAAAGAAGCAGAGTCTGCTGGACAAGGGGGTTGTCATTAATGTAAGAAAACTGCAGTTTCACCTCCAGGGGGTTGTGATTCTGAATTTTTTATTGCAAAGAATATGAAGACAAATTAATGTAATTTTAGATTTTGTTCAATAATGTGATTCTGTTGCTGCATTTTGGTTTTGGGAAACAGTTATAAGTTCAGATTTGTGCCACTGTTTGTGTAGCTGCTGTGGACCCAGCTCTGCTGGTCCAAATCCCAACTACAGACAGGATGAGGTGAAGTCACCGTGTCTGCTCCCGGCGAGATCAGAGGATGTCTGAATCAGACAGATTATAAAGAGGAATATCTGTTGGTTAGAGAGACTAACAGCTCCCAACTGACTCATCAGATCAACAGAGAGGATTTGATGTTTAAAAAGCGGAACACTTACATGATTCTGCCTGCTTCTGGTTAATCAGGATTACGTCGACACCCAGATGCTGCTGAGCAGCGAGAACGTCAACCAGGAGGCTCTTCTGAGCTACGCCCGAGAGGCTGCTGACTTTGGCACCAACTACCAGCTTCCCACTCTGGATTTTGCCATGAACCACTGCGGGCAGCCGGATGTGGCGATGTTTGACTTCACATGCATGTACGCATCAGAGAACGCCGCTCTGGCCAGGGAGAGGTTTGGACACCAGCTGCTGGTGGCACTGGTTGGAGACAGTCTTCTAGAGGTGAGGGAGACTGATCAAATAAACAAATTTAATCTCAGACACCGACATGCAATTAACATTTGCATACATTTGCTTCCATGCAGCCATTCTGGCCGATGGGAACAGGCTGTGCCCGAGGTTTCCTGGCTGCTTTTGACACGGCGTGGATGGTAAAGAGCTGGGCCGAAGGTCGGACGGTCCTGGAGGTGCTCTCAGAGAGGTACACATGCATTCTGTTGGAAAATAAAACACTGAGTCTTTACTACAGCTCGAATAACGGGTAAGTGCATCAACAGTTACCGTGTATGTTCTTTTAGGGAGAGTATTTACCGACTGCTACCACAAACAACCCCTGAAAACATTGCTAAGAACTTCGATCAGTATACCATCGACCCCGCAACTCGATACCCCAACCTCAACTCCTCCTGCGTCAGGCCTCACCAGGTGAGCTCAGACTCAAAGATACACAACCTCACGAACAGCTGGAGTGTATTTGTATGTATTTGTCCTTCCTGTTTCAGGTGCGTCACCTGTACATCACCGAAGAGCTGAAGTGCTGCTCTCTGGAGCGTGCTGCTACCATACGACGACCCGTCAACCTCTCCAGGAGAGGCAAGTGCAGTCGAGAAAAACTGAGTTTGCAAAAACAGATAAAAAATGTATGTCATTTCCAAACTTGATGTTGAAGTGAATAGTAAAAAGATGCATTTTTAAAAAATGTATGAAACAGTTATAAGTTTTTACACATCAACTGTAGGTTTGGAAATATGTGTTCTCCATCAGTGTATGTTCATCCTCTTAAGACGAGCTGTATTCCTGACTAATGGAACGTTAGTTTTTCACCAAAAGCAGCAAACGAGTCCAAACATGGACAACTTCAGAACAAATGTCCACCTTATTAATGGTCATGAATAGTTTTTTCAAATCTGAATGGTGGGTCTTGTTTCTCTTGCTGTGCTTCTTTGGCGGTAATTTAAGAAATTTGACAGTTTTTCTGAAAATCTTCCTTTCTTCTTTTTAATTTTAGAATCTGAGATCCGACCATCCAGGCTTCTCACCTGGTGCCAGAAACAGACTGAAGGATACAGGAATGTGTCCATCACAGACCTGACTTCCTCCTGGAGGAGTGGCATGGCTCTGTGCGCTCTTATCCACAGGTTTAAACCACAGCTAATGTACGTAACACTCCTTAGATCATTTTAAAACCAGCCTTTAGAGCTGCTCCTTATCCATTTAAATTCGTTTTATTAACATTTCTTATGTATTAGAACATTTATTGCATTCACACAGCTCTCTTTCTTAAAAAAACTTGCTTTTTTGAGCTGCCTTTGTGCCTCAATTAATTATCTGTGCAAACCTCAAAGGACAATCCAACCAGTAGGTGGCACCAATACAACACAGAATCTTAACTTGATATCCTGTTCAAAACATTATAATCATATAAAATAAGAAAAAATAAACCAATTTTAAAATTTCAACTCTGTCTATTAACCAACAGAGAGTGTGAGTGAATGAGGGAGTGAGAGAGAGAGAGAGAGAGAGAGAGAGAGGGGTTAAAAGCACCTTCTAGCATGCTAGCTAGCTTTTTCCGGTAGCAGGGGCACAAATCAGCCAACGTTCCAGAGGCAATAAATTCAGTGATACCAAATGGCCAAAAATTCTCCAGTTCTTCCTAGCAACCAAATGTGGTTGGCTGTTTAGCTGCAGCTTTGGGGCACTTTTCCATTTTGTTGGGTGAAATTTACTGTTAACTCATTCACTGCCAGCCGTTTCATGATCAGCAAAGCCCTTCGCTGCCAGCGTTTCTCACCTTTTTTTTTTACTGTTTTTCTAAGAGTCACAGAACGTCGACGCCCAAACTAACAAAACAAAGAGGAGACTCACCCCTTACATCAGGAAGAATCAGCACGTTTCGAGCATTATCCGTTCTTTTATAATGCATTGTTGAATTGTGATCGACAGAAACTTTTCAGGTTTGCGCCTCACCCTTTTTACAGCAACGGCCCAAAACGATCTCCTAACACATGGATTTTCTGCTTCCTGGTCATGTGACGTGTGACGTATGTGGATGAAGATCAGCTTTAGAGCTGGGATGTTTGTTCTCACGGTGCGGGGGCTTGTTCCGATGCCCACACAGTAAAAAAAAATGTAAACGACAACTTTAGTCGTCATTGGCAGTGAACGGTTGGCTTTAAAATGACGACTTTACTCGTCAAAGGCACTGAATGAGTTAAATGATAGACAGCTGGTGAAAATGGTAAATGGCCAGTAGTTGATATAGCGCCTTCTAGAGTCCTAGAACCGCCCAATGCGCTTTACAACTCAATCAGTCATTCACCTATTCACACACATTCATACCCTGGTGATGATGAAGTGTAGCCACAGTCGCCTGGGGTGCACTAACTGAGGCGAGGCTGCTGAGTGCAGGCATCACTGGTCCCTCCGACCACCAGGAGGCAATGTGGGTGAAGTGTCTTGCCCAAAGACACAACAGCAGCATTCTCTGCCAGGAGCCAGAATCAATCCTACAACCCTTACATTAACCCTCTCAGGTTCAAAAGAAGTTTTGATGAAAGGACGAACAACAAAGTCCTTCAGAGGCACTTCTGAGTTAAAAAATGCTCATGAAATACACGTGGAGTAACCAGGTAGGTAGGTTTTAACTGTTGCAAATCTGCAAAGCCTGCCTCCAGAGGGTTGAGGGAAAAACCTGGTTTACAGACAGTGTGACCATAGATTTGAACATTTAAAGACATAATTATATCCCCTCATCCTTTAATTATTGCCTTCACGCTTTGGCACAAGTCACTGCAATTTCCAGCGCTCCTGTAAGTTTCTAGGAACCGTTTTTCATTCTTCCATATGTTGACCTGTCAGCTCAAAAGACGGGGAACAGGTTCACAGAGAAAAGAGAAAACTCAGCAGCAACACTTGTGAATAACAGCAGTATTTGTGTGCTGCTGCTAGGTTACTGCTCTCCACTCAACATCAGTCCTCATGGTGTCTGCCCTCCATCAGGGCAGGTAGAAACATCCCAGAAGAACCAAAGTCAGCATTGGAAGTTTTGAGTAAAACACTTTTTTTTGCGCTTGACTGTTCAAACTAATTGTGTAACATTATCTCGACCTCACTGTCTGCCAGCCACCTGACATGAAAAAATAAGCGCGTGAAAGGATTTGTCGGAAAACTATTTCTTCACAAAAGGCCTTACTGTCACATTCCTGTGATGCTGAAAAGATATTTGGGTCATAGGTAAAAATGAGCTATGTGAAGAAAGAATACAGCTGTCTCTGAAAGCCATACTAAAACACATTAATGTGTGGTACCACCTACTGAAGCTCTGTTCTCTGTTCTCACCTGCCTTCATCAGAGATTTTGACTCGTTAAATGAAGGTGACCACACTACCAACCTCCAGCTGGCTTTTGACGTCAGCGAACATGATTTTGGGATTCGACCGTTCATGTCCGTGAAGGAGCTGAGTGCTGGCGAGGAGCTGGATAAAACCAGGATGAGTGCCTACCTGTCCAAGTTCTACGAGCTCTTCCGTGGAACACCTCTACCTGTATCGGGTACGTCGTTATGCTTGAGAAACATAATTTAAATGGAAAATTCAGCCGTTTGACAGTATTTTTCTGAGTTAATTATAAATATTTGCTATAAAACCTGTTGTATAGGAGAAACAGCCAACAGCTAGCTTGACTACAGCCAACAGTTGATTCACTTAAAGTGGAAATCTGGAGTTTTTTTCTCAGAGGCCTCCATCTTGAGGTGGAAACGTGTATTACAGTTTTAGCCCCTCTCCTTACTCCCACGATTATGGCTTGAAGCAATGCTTCACGTTACGCTAAAACACAGTTTTACATGTATAATTCTCATGTTGTGCTGTTTATTCATTTATATATTTTTTAGAAACTTGTCCATAAGAAATTCCAACACTGCATCAGTTTAGATATGTTTGCAAATGCTCATGCACACTCTGTGATTGACATCTGTAAATTAGTGGTTGTAAATCTTTTGGCATGATGCACTATGGGATGCCACTATGATACATTATATCACCGTCAACTTTGCATCACATCACACATTTATGAATGTAAATATCACCAGTGATAATAAAAATCATCACTTCTGGTGCATCCACAGGTCATGCCTGGTTGGGATTAAAAAAGATTTTCTGCTAAAATAACCATGCAATAGGGAGCTCAAGTCACTTCCGCATCATGGGTCCCCAGAAGAACGGAAAAATGAATGCAAGTCAATGGGGCTAATAACGCTATTTTGGATCGCACTGCAATTTAAATGAAAAGTAATGATGGGTGTTTTGACCATGCCAGTCACATACTTTAAGATTTATTAGCTTGTAAAAGTTTGTAATTAGCATGACTACAAACTAGAAATTGGCACGTCGCATATGTGACGTCACCACAGAATCTCCTCTCCCCAAAGTAGCTGCTACTTACCACATGACCAGATTCATGGCGGTTCTTTCCTCCTGTGGGAACTTTGCTGAACTTACAGCCATTTTCTCTGAGTTTTCTCCGTGTCTGGTTCGATGACATCACTTTCGTGAAGTGCATTTGTAGTCCGGGACTTATTTTCACACAAAACCTAAAATATCGTTCCCCCGTTCGAAAATAAGCGCGTTCTTGGTATCAAAATCCCTATCTCATCCCAAGGCTCTTTGTCTGTCTTTGGGTGTACGGCGCTTCTGCATTTTTCCTGTAAACTGGAAGTTATTAAAAATGGACCTAGTCAGTTGATCTCTCAACGCGACTGACAAGATTTTTTCAACGATGAGAACGGGAGAAGGGGCTCCCGGTTGCTCCTCTGGGACAGAGCCAGTTGGGCATGTCATGGACTCCTGGAAACAGTGGTACCTGATCTGCCTCTCTCAACTGTCTGTAGAGGATTCTGAAGACGTCTGGATATTCGTTGTGTTGGTGTCAGGTTTCCTGCTTTTTGGCCTGAGTGGTTACCTGGCTTACCGGAAAATTAATGAGCTTTCGAGGAATATTGGCTCAATCCCGGAGCTCAGGGATGGATTGCACCGCGCTGTGAACGCACAAACTCATATAATTGTCGAGATGAATCGTAAGCTTGGAACTTTGGCTGAGATTCAGGCTCTGGCACAGAAGGTGGATTTGATCAAGGATAGAGTTGACGGGTCAGCACGGATTGGGATTGATTAACTACGCCATTATTGGATTGAGAGGGGTTGAGGACGAACGGAACTTTAAGACAGAGAGGAAATGATCTCTGTCTGGCCCCAAAACAAGTTCTTATCTGAATCTGGTACCCTTGAGCCTGTGAGGCTGAAGCGATAACTCCCCCTCAGAAGAAATGTGGAATGCTGCTGTCGCCATGGCAACTCTGTCTCCCTATCCCAGCCTGGGCAGGAGGGGCCGTTGAATCGTTCCAGGAGTCACTGTGCTCTCTAAACCCAACAACTTCCCTCCCCTGTCCAAACGGAGGTGACGAGCGCTGCTTATCGTGGCTGCATGCACTGATGTTTAGAGAGTCCCAACCCTACCTCCCCTCCTAGTGGACACTTATGTTGTGTATTGTCTGAAGTCTGTCACATTTCTGTCTGAGGTGTTTTTTGCATAGCAAAGCTGCCCTCCCTGTGGAGGGTAACTCTGAAGTGCCTTTTTTTCCCTCCACCTGACCCAATCCTCATGTAAACCCCTCTGATCTCTGTTAAGGTAGCGCAACTCGGGTTGCGAATGACCACAGTCACCAATTCTCGTCAAGTGTCTATGCCAATGTATGTATGTCTGATCTCAGAATTGTGTGTACTGAAACTCTAATTTCCCTCTGGGATTAATAAAGTATTATTGAATTGAATTGAACTGAATAGAATTTAAAATTTGTGGACATCATATGTGAAATCCTTGGCACAAAACAAGCGGAATTAGAAAATAGCGTTTTTAGCCCCATTGACTTGCATTCATTTTTTCGTTCTTCCGGGATCCATGATGCGGAAGTGACTTAGGCTCCTTATGTGAAGGTAATGGTTTATAGATAACATTTGCATGAATCACGTTGAAATTCATCATCTTTATTTCTAAAACACTTTCTCACAAACCAGCGGGATGAACGGAGTGCTGTAAATTTCAGAGCATGATAAGAATTAATGAATTAAAAACATATAAATGCCAAATAGAAACCAGGCAACAAAGGAACATTTATCACTTTGCATGAAAGCCAGAAGGACAAAACTAAGTCTTCAACAGACATCTAAAGACAGTTGGTGCTGTCAGACCAGAAAGCTTTTTCTCAGAACAGAGGCCCTTCAGGAAGTAGTAAGACAGCAATTATTGAAACATTTCCTCACACCTGCTCTTGGTGTTCTCTCTCTCTCTCTCTCTCTCTCTCTCTCTCTCTCTCTCTCTCTCTCTCTCTCTCTCTCTCTCTCTCTCTCTCTCTCTCTCTCTCTCTCTCTCTCTCTCTCTCTCTCTCTCTCTCTCTCTCTCTCTCTCTCTCTCTCTCTCTCTCTCTCTCTCTCTCTCTCTCTCTCTCTTTCTTTCTTTCTCTTTTATCATCTGTGTTTAAAGAGATGATGGGACTTTTTCAGCGTGTGCCGTTCTGTTCTGTTAGTCGTGTAGCAACATGAGAAGAATGTCCCAATGGATTCCTGACTGCATACCTGTCTCAACAGAAGTGCTTTTTACTATAGATCTTTCTTCTTCACAATCACTGCAACTCTTCATTTGTAATTTGATGTAATTGAAGTTATTTTGTTTTATTCTCCTGCAGAATCCAGACAAGTGGATGAAAATAATGAATGTCCTTCAAAGGAAGTCAGAACTAACAACATGTTCAGTCTTGCACTGGCGAGGAAACGGGTACCAAAGGTACCTCCATCTTTAAATATTTTTGTTTTAATTCATGTTAACAAGCATTTAATTGTACTTGATTAATACATTCTTGCTTTCTGTTGTCAGGAAGAGAAGTCAGGCAGTGTGGACTCCATTTACAAAAGGAGGCGGAAATTCTATCTAGAGGAGGTTTGTTAATATAGAGTTTTACATGTCAGTGCAGTAATTTGTTGGTTTTGTTCTTTATTTTTATTATATTGGTGTTATTTCTGATTCTCATCAGGCCACCAATCTGTCAAGTAATGGCTCCACACAGCGAGACGAGCGGGATCCCAAAGAAAACAAAGTTCGCTCAATGGCTACTCAGCTTCTAGCCAAGTTCGAGAGTAAAAACAACTTCACCATCCATAAAACACAGGTAGAAATGAAGAAATGGACTCATACTCTAAATGATAAATCTTGCAATTTATTTAACAAAATATTTGCATCTTTAATCCTTTTTTAAAGGTGCAATTTGTAAGAATTCTACAGCGAAATAATAACAATAAAAAAACAGTCTAATGGCTCAATTATATTGGAAGAAATGTTAGAATGAAACAGATTTCATTCCAAACTGGCTGGGGGTTTTCCAGTTTTTCTTCTTTCTAAAAAAATAAAATAAAATAAAAAATTGAGGCGGGACATGATTACTGTTTATACTCTGTGAGTTTGTCAAAGCTGCAGCTAGCTAACGCAGCAGCACCGGCATTTGTAATTTGACACCAGTTGACAAAAAGCCCCACAGTTGTTTAAAGAACTGAAGCCAGTAAACAAGAGCGACCCCGAAGTTATTTATTGTACCCCTAAGGAGCCAAGGCATCCTTTTGTTTAATATCGAGTGAAGCAGGCTAGAGGCTCACATTGAGCTAATAATGCTAACGGTGAATTAGAAGCAAATAGTCGACTCTAAAAATATCTCAACCTACTTTGAAATGACCAACAACTCAATATTACAGTGAAATTTATGTGTGAAGTTAATAATGAGTCATTGGTGGTGTTTCACTTTCTTTAATGAGTAATTCAGAACTACCGGTATACTAGCAAGCTAACAGCAAGACAGCAAACCACACTTGCTTTAATGCTGCAGACAAACTACCATAATAAGTGTAGTAAGTGCTCCCTGTCGTAAAACACAGAGTGTTAACACTCAGATATGAATGTATTTATCTATTTATCAACTTACTGTGTTTGACTTGTCTTTGCTTGTCATCTAGTCTTCTGCTGATCCTTAACAACAGCCATGAAACTCACAGAATGGTAGTGAGAGAGTATTATTTCTGCTTAAAGAAACGAACTGCAGAAACCACACTTGACCACAGGATGTTAGTCTTACAAATGGCACCTTTAATTTTTATTTTAAAAGAGCTATTTGATCTTTTGTCGTGGATCATGATGATGTTATAAATTCCTCACTGCAAGCTGCAGTTCAGAAGTGTTTTTTGTGGTTTTCGTGTCACAAAATTCTACCCAATTTTCTTGTCTGCTACCTTTTAATCAGTTCCTCTTTCTGTTTCTGTACTTTTTCATCATAACTTCCAATTTTCTGCACCCCCCAGTCAGACTGTGAGACGTCTCTGCTGCTCCCTGCTTTTATCCACACTGAGAGTCCGCCTGTGAAACTCAGGCCTCCCGTCCCACCTAAACCTCCGTCAGTGTCTCAGGTAGTCTGGAGGTGGAGACATCGTGACATCTTTATCTATGTTCAGCTCAAATCCATTTTGAGATTTAAATCAGGATTTTCCTGTTCACATAGCAGTGTAAGATTTTTTAGTTAATTAATTCAAGACATGACAACAAAGGTCATCCAGTTGTTATTAGGTTACAAAGAACATTAATAAGTAAGTTATTAGAGCTCTTGTGTGTATTATCCCTTTCAGTTTGAGGTCAGTATCAAAAAAGCGGCTGAACAGTTAGTCCACATTCCTCCAAAGATCCTGCTGAACCCCCAGTTGCAGTTCCAGCCTCGGCACCAGCTCCAGTTGTCAGTAGTGAGACTCAGACATGCTAATCAGACGTGTGCTGAGGTGAAGCCTGAGCCTCCATCTGAGAGTCCAGACCCCCCTGCTCCTCCTCCATCCTGCCACTCAGCTATCCGTTTCATGACAAGAGTTCTCCATCGCCTCAAGGAGGTGGATGAACACGTATCGGAGGTGAAAAGTTTCTCCTGCTTTGTTTGTGTTCTTCTCTGCTATAATCATTGCTGCATGTTCTGACCCCCTCCTAAAGGCCCCTAAGTTACATTTAATTTGTTATTTTGATCAATTTTGTTTGATGATAAAGTATGTTTGCAACTATTTTCAGTGGGTCGCACATCAGCTGTTGCCAGAGCAAAGAAGTGATGGTTTTAGAGGTGTCTAAACTCTTTAAGACCACAAAAATGTGATTTTTCTGTTTCAAGGTACAAAAATAGTTTTATTTTATTTGTGCAAACTCCTCAAAATAGGCATATTAGTAAACATCTTAAAGGTGTGGGAAACTTGTTAAACCCTCCCACTGTCCTAATGGGTGTGACCCTGTGAGGAAAGTTGACCATTGAGCAGGATTGATGATTTATCCCTTGGGTCCATGTGGCAGGGGTGAGGTGGTGCTCACTCCTCACCCCTGCCACCTCAAGGGATAAACCATCAATCCTGCTCAATGGTCAACTTTCATAGGGGGGTCACCCATTAGGACAGTGGGAGGGTTAATCAAAACATTTGCAGTGGTCTCTGATAGGAATGAATGCCTTGCAAGCTGATTCTGAACGCTAAAACAACAGACTTCCCCCACGTGTGCCAAGATGGGTCCAAGTGACAGCTTTAGGTTGGCAGTGTGTTCACCTTCATTTAACGACTATTTTTTTGTCCAGCCTGCATGAAAACCTCAGAGTGACCGATTAGATTCAGAAATAATCACAACATTTTTTTTCAGTGTTCCACACCTTTAACTTGAAGATGTTGGAGAGATAAAATTCAGCATTTTATAAATGCAATAAGGGGCCACACAAAATCACTCCAGTGGCCTCAAATGGTCCCCGAGCCGCACTTTGAACATGCCTGGCTTAGAGAGTTTATGATGGTTTTTTCTTTAGCTTCTTGTTATGAGCACTGCAGAGTTGTTACTTTATTTGTTACTGTGATATGTTCATAGCTATCAGAAAATAAATCAAATATTGATTTTAGTTCATGTCTTCATTCATTTTGTAATCAGTAAAGTAGATCACAAAACTTGCAAAGCAAATTTTTGAATAAATTCCCTTGAATGTGCATCCACATTAGACTTTAGCCGTTTGACTTCATTTCTCCCTCAGAGCAGAGATGTGTTTCACTTTGTGTTCCAGTGCAGTCGGAGTTTTAATAAGATAAAACAGGTATTTTTGAAGTCCATCTGTCTTCTGAAACAAGGAAATGAGACGGATCTCTTTTCTATTGTTCTACAGAAAAAGGCTCAGACACAACAAGTTAGAGAGTTTCAAACAAAAAGCATAAAGGAGAAAGCCGTTCACATTAGGAGGTTATTTTCCGAGGACGGTTCTGATGTACTCAAGGTGACTCATCCAAGCATGATGTTTTTTTTCATTAGTCATAACCAGTATTCACTTTAAGTAGGAGTGTGTGTTCTTAGCTACATCCTAACAAAAATAAAAATAAGCACCTTTGCCCGGTTTGTTGTTTTATTATGATCACAGCTGATAGAGTATCACTAAAACTGCCATTAATTCTAAATACAAATGAACTTCATTCAGATTCTAAAGCTTTGAGCTTTGTTGGAGAACTTTCTGTAACTCCCTTTTCTGCTCGCGGTGCTTTAAATTCCCAGCAGCCCTCACAGTGAAGAAGTGTGTGTTTTTGTGGTGACATTTTGTGGGGTTCTCTGCTCCACCCAAGCAGCCAGCTCCAACTGAACGACCACATGTTGGAGCTCAAACTACACCAGTTTAAATATAGAGTACAAAAACAAATGAGTGTTCCCCAGTTCTTATCTGAGGGTTTGTAATAGTTCATCGTGTTTCTGATTTCCAGGGCAGTTCCATACGGAGGACCTTTTCTCAGATGTCTGAAAAGTGTCACTCCTGTGGAAAGCGAGTTTATATGGTTGAGAGAATCTGTGCCGAGGGGCTCTACTTCCACAGGGAGTGTTTCCGCTGTTCAACCTGCAGGTCTGCTCTGCAACAAGGAGCACATGCGTTTAACTCTGAAGAAGGTACTTGTCCTAAAGATCTTTTAAAGTTGCAATTAGTAAAAATTCTACTGTGAAATAATCACAAAACTTTCAAATGTCTCAATCACGTTGGAAGCAATGTTACTTCGAAACATTCTCAGCCAGCTGGGAAGTTTTCAATTCTAAAAAAGCGAAAGCAGAATGTAGTTACAGTTTACAGTCTGGGAGGTTGCAGAATCTGCAGCAAGCTAATGCTGCAGCGCTGGAATTTGTAATTTGTCAAAAAGCTCCAGAGTTGCTTAAAGAACGGATGTCAGTAAACTGGAGCGACCCAGAAGTTAGTTCTTGTATGCCTAAGAAGCCACAGCCTCTTTTTTTTACTCTAATATCGAGTGACACATGTTAGAGGCTAATGTTGAGCTAACAATGCTAACTGTGAATTATGAATAAATAGTCAGTTCTAAAAATATCTCAAGTTACTTTTTCAGTTAACTCAGTATTACAGTAAAATGTTTGTGTGAAGTGAATAATGAGTCATTCATGGCGTTTTACGTTCATGAGTTGGTCAGAAGTATAACAACAAGCTAACAGCAAGACACTTCCTATAATGCTGGAGACAAACTACCATAATAAGTGTAGTAAGTGCTCCCTACCGTAAAACACCCAAGAGTGCTAGCAACAAATATGACAATGTATTTATTTACTTCTCAACTTACTGTATATGACTTGTTATCTTGAACTTTCTAGTGCTGATCCATAACTGGCAACAGCCATGAAACTCACGGAACGGGAGTGAGAGAGTACTATTTTTGCTTAAAAAATGTAGTGCAGTAACCACATTTGACCACAGGATGTCATTCTTACAAATTGTAGCTTTAGATGAGCTTTGACTTCAGTTAGAGATGTTCTGAATCCTGGCATTCTTGTGAACCTTTAAGGAAAGCTGTACTGCAAACACCACTTTGATCAACGCAACAATGGGACGAATCTAAAGAGGACCTTTTCTCTACCAGCTGTGAGTACCCTGTACATTCTATTCTCTTCACTCTAAGAACTAAAACAGCTAATGTCTCCATCCACTTCATCCTGTGTTAGAACTGTAACCGAGTTCTGGAACGACGAGCTGCAGATGAAAAGACTCCCCCATCCAGCGATACAGCACACCTGCAGAGTGAACCTGATGCAGGTACCTGCACCTCGTTTATAAGCAGAAGCCTGAGCTGGCCTCTGAATGTGATTCGTGCTGCGTGCAACGCCCCCCGGTACCTCTCCCGCCGTGTGCATGGTGCAGCCCGGGCTCTCACCAGCCACCTGAGGAACAACTTACATGACTACACACTGCTGTATGAGCTACTGAGCATGAGCTTACCCCTATTGTTTGTTTTACAAGAGGTACTCCTGCAGATGTACACCGAGGCCGTGCCTGACGAGCCGAGCTTGCTGCAGCCTGTGCTGCTTTGGCTGCAGGAGCAAATCAGAATCCTCTAGTTGTTGATAATAAGCGCTACTCCATCTTACTATTAGTTCTGTGGATGAGGCGCACACTCACTGGCACAGTAGCATCATGTTGCCTTTTGTGAATGTGCACAAGCACCTTTTTTGATGTCTTTTATGGTGACACAAAAAACGTGTTACATGTACTGAAGAGAAGACACTGGCAAGTTACACATCCAAATCGATGCAGCAAGCTTTATACTGAGCTAGTTAATTAGATAATGAATTAAACATTCTTTTCCTGCAGTGCCTTGTTTATAACGAGTAAATTAAATTACATTTATTAAATTTAAATTTAATACAGTGGATTAGAGACTTTTGAGGCAACTGGCTCAGATATTCTGACTGAACTAACGACACCAGAACTTTATGCACTTTATTTTTTAGAGACTTCCATCTCCACAAAGCAGTAAGACAAGTTCTGCAGACAAAATTTGGTGGATTTTATAAACAGTTTTCATTGTTCTCATAATTTTTTCATGGATGGCACCAGAGTCTCTGATGCTGTGGAGTGTTTAGCTATATTTTGCTGCCATCTACTGTTGAATCAGAATATGACATGAAGGGAGACTGATACTTCAATCTCTTGTTTTTGATCTGTTTACCTTACAGTTAATTATAATCAGATTTACTGTAGATGATATTAGTAGTGTGCACATTGCAATGAATTTGTTTTCTATGCAAATCAAACCTCGATGACTGGAAGCACACAGCTGTTTTGTCTTTAGATGCACAATCTAATGATGCTCATGCAGCACTTTAGATTTAGATTAAGACATTTCAAAATGATCAATTCATTTTCAAACTGAAAAGAAAAAAGCCTTTTTGTGTGTTTTTTGTTGTCAGCTTTTTGGTATTCTGAAACTGCAGCGTGCAGCATGAACTAAATGTTTACCGTTCAGGTGGGAAACAGTTTTACCAAAGATTTAAAAAAAATATTTTTTGCACACATTAACTGGGTTGAAATCATTTGTAATTTATACATTTGTGCAGCATAATGACATGTCATGTAAATGAACTGTGGACATTTGTGCAAAAATCAGATTGGCTTCTTCATTTTTGAATGTCAGTGTTGTTTTGCATAAATATTCTTTACTTTTGTGCCTTCAGTTGTTGTTTTTGAAGTTTCAGACTCTGTTTGTCTCCTTTCTCAGCTGACGCCTTTTTTGAAACATGTGAGACAGATGGATGGTTTGAAGAAATGACACTTTGAAGGTGATCGTCTGCATGGTCACTGTGGTTTTTTGCCATTAATACCGTATTGATATAGTGTCTGATATAACTGGACAGCCGTTTCAGGGTCAGAAAGATTATAGGTTTGCTTTAACCAAACTCATAACTGACATATGCTTCATCAATCCTTGATCTGATTTAGTAATGAGCACGAGCTGATGTAGCATGGTGTGAGATCAGTTCATGCAAAATTTCAATGAAGTAAAGTTTAACATTTCAGTTTGAATAATAGCCCAGTTGACATATATTTTTGCAGCATAAAAGCAACTTCAGGTTATTTAGACTCTCCAATAAATAACAACTTTAGCTTATTTTGAATGAAACCATGCATGATTTGTACTTAAGGTGCAGCGAGAATGGTTGTTGTTTGAAGGACTGAAATGCAGGTTCACATCTAGGCATAAGAATGTGTTGACAAAAGTTAAAATCTTTGTGTAGATAGCAAAAATATAAGCAGTACTGTCAAAATGACCAATCAAATACAACTGAAAACATAAAAGTATCAGAGGCTGTAATTAATCAGGACAGGGCAGCAGGAAACAAGTAAGGAGCATATTCAGCCCAAAATGTGGAAAGGTGGAAAGAAAGTGATCACCCACCAACCAGGCAACCAACCAGCTAACCAACTAGCTAGCTAACCTACTAACCAACTAGCTAGCCAACCAACCAACCAACCAATCAATCAATCAATCAATCAATCAATCAATCAATCAACTTACCAGCCAGCCAACCAAGCAACAAGCCAACCAACCAACCGGCCAGCCAACCAACCAACCAGCCAATCAGTCAACCATTCAAACAACTTACCAACCAGCCAGCCAACCAAGCAACAAGCCAGCCAGCCAATCAACCAACTAACCAACCAACCAGTCAGCCACTCAACCAGCCAATCAACCAGCCAATCAATCAACAATTCAGCCAACTTACCAACCAACCAGCCAGCCAACCAAGCAACAAGCCAGCCAGCCAATCAACCAACTAACCAACCAACCAGTCAGCCACTCAACCAGCCAATCAACCAGCCAATCAATCAACAATTCAGCCAACTTACCAACCAACCAGCCAGCCAACCAAGCAACAAGCCAACTCACCAACCAACCAACCAGCCATTCTCGATGCCAGCCAGCCAACCAACCAACCCATAAAATATACATGAGAAAAGGAATAAATTAAAAACATAAATTTCTGAAATTAGAAAAAAGCTATGGATTTAAATATTTGGCTCCAAAGCTACTTATAAAATCTTTAAGGTATCAAATCCGGGCCCCTGGGGGCCACCAACCTCCCTTTTCTGGCTGTTTCTCTGCTTTACCTTATTTGAATGATTGAATAACCAGCAGGTTTCTGTAGACCTTGAGGATGCGGTAAAAGAGTAAATTATGATAAATGACCCAAACTTGTGTAGCTTTCAGAGTAAGAAGACTCCAAAGCACTTGACTCTACAGTGTATCATTCATCCATTCACACACACATTCACACACACATTCACACGCTGGTGGTGATGAGCTACAATGTAGCCACAGCTGCCCTGGGATGCACTAATGGAGGTGAGGCTTCCGAGCACAGGAACCAACCACCACCAGCAGGCAGGGAGGGTTAAGTGTCTTTCCCAAGGACACAACAGCAGAATTCTCTGCCGGGCGCTGGGATCAAACCTGCAGCTTTCCAGTTAATGGACAACTCGCTCTACCTCCTGATCTACTGCTGGCCAAAATGAGCTGTTTGAGCAGTAAAACGTCTAAAACGTGCAGGATAGTGGCTCTTGGGAACCAGATTCCTTATTCCTCTGCCTCTGCTCAGATTTTCTTGGAAGTTAGTTGTCCCCGATGAAAGCTGCCATCATCTCTATCTTTTTCATCAGAACCATCAGAACACACGGATCTCGTAGGCAAGTCAGGTTTGTGTATTAAATCTAATACAGAGAACACAATAACATCAAACATCTAAAAAAACGTTAATCTGTGAAATTAAAACCTTTTGACAGCAGCAGATCTTCTCAGGCTCCTCCTCTGTAAGGAGGACCATTTGCCCTGGTTGACTTTACAGAAATAATGTGTGAAACAATTTAGTCCCAGAACTTGGGAACTATCATTTCCTGCAGGCAGAAGAGATGTCATTTTTCCAATCTCTTCTTTCAGACACCTTGACACTACAGGTGTGATATCTTCTGGCAGTCCAGTTTGTTGTAAAAAAGGACAAAAGTCATGATCAACTTTTGAAAATGTTATTTTTGACCATCCCTATTAAAAAGCATAATTCAGTTGGAATGAAAGGTGCAGTACCAATGGATCTAAACAATATTATTATTACATTTCTACATGAACTCAGAAAACAAGCATAGATCAAGTTCACATTTCCCTTTTTTCTCAAAATTTACATAGTTGCAAATGAAAAATTTGCATTGTTCTTCGATTTAAGTTCAAAAACTAAAAACATCTAAGAGTGCACGTACATCTAAGATGTTTATTCTTCTCTTTCCTGTCATTTTGTTTTCATCTAGAACCCTCCACAGAAGAGAAAAGTCATTTCTTCCACCAGGACTGACTGCAACTTACACTTTTGGCATTAACTAAAACAGTTTGTGTTTATTTTTTTCAATAAAACGTTGATTATCTTTTTAATATTTCTAACCAGAACAGTGGTGTTGCTTTTCCAGTCAAGGAATGTTGGCGGCTTCACCTTCTCTGCTCAGATAAATGTGAATAATTTAATCCTGCAGATCGGAGACAAACACACACATATTGTAACATAGAGTCAATAAAAGAGGACTAAAAACAACTCACAGAGGAAAGCAATGCATTTTGCAGTTTGTGTTTGCCATTAGAAACATGGGCTGCATTCCACTTCTGCAGCTGCAATTTGATGTATGCTTCCTGTCAGTGTCAGCCATAATGAATACACGTGTGCTTGTTTGAGGGGAATTAAAGCTGGTTCATTACAAATTAGTCTTTTTAAAAAATCTGTCATATAAACTAAAATGAAGTTTTAAAGTGGCAGTGTGTGGTTTCCTGCCACTAGGAGGCAGTACATACATTTCAGGGTAGTTTTACACCATATTGCCATGACTGTTGCTGCTGTGGCCCCCAGACTCTGGAACTCTCTCCCCTGAGCCTGAGATCAGTGGACTCAGTGGTCTCCTTTAAAAAGCAGCTGAAACTCACCTGTTCAAGCTGGCTTTTGTATGACCGTCGTCACCACACTTTGCTTATTCTGCTCTTATTCCGCCTTTCCCGGGATCCACTATTTTCCCTCTTTCCTGTTCATTTTTTATCTCCCTTTCCTTACTTTTGAAAAAATTTGAATATTAAATTTGTTCTCATTTAAAACATACTTAAATAATTTTTTGAAATTTTTTTTATACTTTAATTTTTTGTTTTTGTGAAGCGCCTTGTGATTTTCATCGCGAGAGGCGCTATATAAAAGATTGTTTTCTTTCATTTCTTTCTGTTTCTAGTTTACAAAAACATTACGGTAAATGTTGTTACCTGTGGAGCAGAAAGCATGCAACCTCAGCAGGACTCCTCAGACTTTGATCGTCCTACAGTTAATTCAAGTTAAAAGTCAATGTCCTATCAGTCATGGTCACACACTGTTGAAATTCATCTCTGCATTTGACCCCTCCCAGTGTGGAGCATTGAGCATCTGACTTAAGCCCCCAGTCCAACTCCTTTCAAGCTGAATGGCAAGCAGAGAGGCATTGGGTTGTATTTTTAAAGTCTTTGGTATGACCCAACCAGGATTTGAACCCCAATGGCCCTGTCCCAGGACAGACACCGCACCACTAGGCCATTGAGAATGCATTTTAGAGAATCCATCGAGAGAATGCAATGCCGATTGTAGATTTCTAGCGCTGTAGTTCCCAGATCTGCTCGCTCGGGTTCCTGCGCCTGCCAATGACATCATCACACTGCGTCAAAACCAATTAGCCAAAAATATATTGCATCTCTTTCTCGATTCTGTTCTTTCACATAGGTTTAGGAAATTGTTATTAAATTCATGTTTCTTTCTGCCTAAATGTTTTCAAATGTGGTAACTAGGGATGAGCCGGATACTCGTTTCAGACGAGTAACCGGTACGGATAACGCATTTTTGACGAATACGAGCATGAAACGAGTAAAACGAGTCAATATCTGTAATCGTGCTGAAGGAAAATCTTCATTGGGTAACTGACTGTCTTCACGCTCTGTGATTGGCCAGTCACATAGAGCGCCCGCCCCTCCCTACTTACAAAACTCTCTAGCCGGCCGGCTCATCCACGCACACACACAGACAGTAACGGATCGCGCTGTGATGGCTTCACTGTTTCTCACGTTTCTTCAGCTTTCCCTAGGTTTTCTTCAGCTCGCCTCTTTTTCGGTTGAATATTTAAAGTTACTTTTTTCGTAACTGACATGGTGCATTTGACAAAACAGAGCTGACGTGCTGTTGTCACTACCTCCGCTCCGGTCGGGTTTTTTATTTTTTTGAACCAACTCTCTCTCTCTCTCTCTCTCTCTCTCTCTCTCTCTCTCTCTCTCTCTCTCTCTCTCTCTCTCTCTCTCTCTCTCTCTCTCTCTCTCTCTCTCTCTCTCTCTCTCTCTCTCTCTCTCTCTCTCACACACACACACACACACACACACACACACACACACACACACATTAATCAACATTTCTTTGTTTAGCTTTGTGTGGGAAAATGCCAAGAACGTTAAGAAAAAAATCAGTTTAATCAAATTAAAATAAAAAAAATATATAGAAAGTTGTGTCTGGTTCTAGCATTTCATATTTCCTAGTTCCTACTGCATGAGTTCAGATGTATTAATCCATGCACTCAAATATTAATGTTCTGATTTTATTGAAAAACTTGTTCTGTAATAGTTTCTTTACTATTGTGATCAAAAATATTTAATCTCAATTCTGAGGCTGCTCTATAAATAGTTTTCAAATAAACAATACACATAGCAACTTCTGATCAATCCATATCAATTTCAGACTTAAAATAATACTCGTCTCGTCTCGTCTTCCTCCGCTTATCCGGGTCCGGGTCGCGGGGGCAGCATCCCAACTAGGGAGCTCCAGGCCGTCCTCTCCCCGGCCTTGTCCACCAGCTCCTCCGGCAGGACCCCAAGGCGTTCCCGGACCAGATTGGAGATGTAACCTCTCCAACGTGTCCTGGGTCGACCCGGGGGCCTTCTGCCGGCAGGACATGCCCGAAACACCTCCCCGGGGAGGCGTCCAGGAGGCATCCTGACCAGATGCCCAAACCACCTCAACTGGCTCCTTTCGATCCAGAGGAGCAGCGGTTCTACTCCGAGTCCCTCCCGAATGTCCGAGCTCCTCACCCTATCTCTAAGGCTGAGCCCGGCCACCCTACGGAGGAAACTCATTTCGGCCGCTTGTATCCGCGATCTCGTTCTTTCGGTCATTACCCAAAGCTCATGACCATAGGTGAGGATTGGGACGTAGATCGACCGGTAAATCGAGAGCCTGGCTTTCTGGCTCAGCTCCCTCTTCCCCACGACAGATCGGCTCAGCGTCCGCATCACTGCAGACGCCGAACCAATCCGCCTGTCGATCTCCCGATCCCTCCTACCCTCACTCGTGAACAAGACCCCGAGATACTTAAACTCCTCCACTTGAGGTAGGACCTCTCCCCCGACCCGGAGGTGGCAAGCCACCCTTTTCCGGTCGAGAACCATGGTCTCAGATTTGGAGGTGCTGATCCTCATCCCAGCCGCTTCACATTCGGCCGCGAACCTACCCAGCAAGAGCTGAAGGTCAGAGCTGGATGAAGCTAGGAGGACCACATCATCCGCAAAAAGCTGAGACGAGATTCTCCTGCCACCAAACTCGACACACTCCACACCACGGCTGCGTCTAGAAATTCTGTCCATAAAAGTGATGAACAGAACCGGTGACAAAGGGCAGCCCTGGCGGAGTCCAACCCTCACTGGGAACAGGTCCGACTTACTACCGGCTATGCGGACCAAACTCACGCTCCTCTGGTAAAGGGACTGAATGGCCCTTAACAGAAAGCCACCCACCCCATACTCCTGGAGCGTCCCCCACAGGGTGCTCCTGGGGACACGGTCATAAGCCTTCTCCAAATCCACAAAACACATGTGGATTGGTTGGGCAAACTCCCATGCCCCCTCCATCACCCTTGCAAGGGTATAGAGCTGGTCCACAGTTCCACGGCCAGGACGAAAACCACATTGCTCCTCCTCTATCTGAGATTCAACTATCGATCGGACCCTCCTCTCCAGTACCTTGGAGTAGACCTTTCCAGGGAGGCTGAGGAGTGTGATCCCCCTATAGTTGGAACACACCCTCAGGTCACCCTTCTTAAAGATGGGGACCACCACCCCGGTCTGCCACTCCCTAGGAACTGCCCCCGATGACCACGCAATGTTGTAGAGACGTGTCAACCATGACAGCCCTACAACATCCATAGCCTTGAGATACCCAGGACGAACCTCATCGGCCCCCGGGGCTCCGCCGCTGTGTAGTTGTTTGACTACCTCAGCAACTTCTGCCCCCGAGATCGGGCAGTCCATCCCCAGGCCTCCCAGCTCTGGTTCCTCCTCGGAATGCGCATTGGTGGGATTGAGGAGCTCCTCAAAGTATTCCTTCCACCGTCCGACTATAGCCTCAGTTGACGTCAGCAGCTCCCCATCCCCACTGTAAACAGTGTGAGCGAGTTGCTGCCTTCCTCTCCTGAGGCGCCGGACAGTTTGCCAGAACCTCTTTGGAGCCGATCGATAGTCTTTCTCCATGGCCTCACCAAACTCCTCCCACGCCCAAGATTTTGCCTCGGCAACTGCCACTGCTGCACCCCGCTTGGCTATCCGGTACCTGTCTGCTGCCTCCGGAGACCCACAGACCAGCCACGCCCTGTAGGCCTCCTTCTTCAGCCTGACGGCTCCCCGAACCTCTGGTGTCCACCAGCGGGTACGGGGGTTGCCACCACGACTGGCACCGGCCACCTTACGGCCACAGCTAGCAACAGCCGCCTCGACAATCGCAGAGTGGAACAAGGCCCACTCGGACTCAATGTCCCCCACTGCTCTCGGAACGTGGTCAAAGCTCTGCCGGAGGTGGGAGTTGAAGACCGTCTTGACAGGTTCTTCTGCCAGGCGTTCCCAGCAGACCCTCACTATGCGTTTGGGTCTGCCAGGTCTATGCGGCATGTTCTCTTGCCATCTGATCCAACTCACCACCAGGTGGTGATCAGTTGACAGCTCCGCCCCTCTCTTCACTCGGGTGTCCAAAACATACGGCCGCAGGTCAGATGATACGACTACAAAATCTATCATCGACCTGTGACCTAGGCTGCCCTGGTACCAAGTGTACCGGTGGGCATCCTTATGTTCGAACATGGTGTTCGTTATGGCCAAACTGCGGCTTGCACAGAAGTCCAATAACAAAACACCGCTCGAGTTCAGATTAGGTGGGCCGTTCCTCCCAATCACACCCCTTCAGGTCAAGCTGTCATTGCCCACGTGAGCATTGAAGTCCCCCAGCAGGACAATGGAGTCCCCTGATAGAGCACTATCTAGCACTCGTCCCAGGGACTCCAAAAAGGGTGGGTACTCTGAACTGATATTTGGCCCATAAGCACAAACAACAGTCAGGACCCGTTCCCCGACCCGAAGGCGCAAGGAAGCTACCCTCTTGTCCCCCGGGGTAAACCCCAACACACAGGCAGAGAGTCTCGGAGCTAACAAAAAGCCAACCCCAGCCCTCCGCCTCTCACCCGGAGCAACTCCAGCAAAGTAGAGTGTCCAACCCCTCTCCAGGTCTCGGGTTCCAGAGCCAATGCAATGTGTCGAGGTGAGTCCGACTATATCTAGCCGGTACCGCTCAACCTCTGCCACAAGCTCTGGCTCCTTCCCCGCCAGCGAGGTGACGTTCCATGTCCCAAAAACTAGTTTTCTTGTCCGGGGATTGGACCGCCAAGGCTCCCGCCTTGGTCTGCCACCCGATTCGCATTGCACCGGACCCTTCATGTTCCTCCTGCGGGTGGTGGGTCCACAGTTGGACGAGCCCATGTATCCGGTTCGGGCTGGGCCCGGCCGGGCCCCATGGGCGAAAGCCCGGCCACCAGGCGCTCGCTCACGGGCCCCAACCCCAGGCCTGGCTCCAGGGTGGGACCCCGGTAACCCTCCGGGCCGGGTACTCCGACTCTTCATTTTAACCGCCATGAAAGATCCTTCGAATCGTTCTTTGTCTCACCCTTCACCTAAGACCAATTTGTCATGGGAGACCCTACCAGGGGCACTAAGTGCCCCAGACAACATAGCTCCTAGGATCATTAGGGCACTCAAACTCCTCCACCACGATAAGGTGACGGTTCAATAATACATTGATGTAAACCACGTCCACTTCTGGTTAAACCACGCCCACTTCCGGGTTATGCCCCGCCCATTCCGAGTACAGATACAGATAATTTAGTTGGTTGAACAGATACAGATACAGATACAGATAATGGTGTACTCGCTCATCCCTAGTGGTAACGTAACTTCTGTAAGTCGTATGTCCAGCCAATCATCTAGTGTGATGTCATCAACAGGCGCAGGACCCTGAGCCAGTCAGAAGGAAACATGGCATCCCCCAAAGACGCTAGGCCCACGCCCTATGTACTTTAGACCCGATTTTTATGGTTACATGTGAAAAAACCGCCAATATTCTTTAACAAGTGGACATAATTTTACTTATTTTTAACAATGTTTTGATGGATATTTCCAGAGATTTAAGGTAAAACTACACATTGTCACTTTAAAGTATTCAATTTCAAAAATTCAAGGTTTGATAAAAGTTACTTTTTATATTTGGATTTCTGTTTGCTAACAATAAGTTATTAATCAGAAACTAATTTCATATTTAACCCCCCCCCCCCCCCCCCACACACACACACACACAAAGCAGACCAAAATGACTTCAGTAAGTTTCATTCTGTGTGGTTTATTTCAGGACAGAAGGGGGCGCTAAAGGGAAGATTTTAGAAAGGAAAATGATAATTCAGGTTTTTTAATCCTCATTTTGTCAGAAAAATACCTGACGAATTCCACAAATGTTAGTTTTTATCTACAATATACTCTCTTCAACATAAAAAGAAAAACAAGAGGAGCAAGCAAACAAGAGTTAATGTGAAAACAAGAGATTTAAGATTCAAACTTAAATATGTCATCCAGTGTCTTTTATCTAATCATTAAATGCAAAATATTTAAAAAATTATTTCTGAAGTGTTGGTTTTTGTTGCCATTGCAGCCCAATTTAAGGTTATTTGAGTAAATCAGCAAACTTTAATCAAAAATGACTGAATCTATGCTGAAAATGACAACATGCTTTACAATATTAGGGATTTAACAAGTTTTTGCTGGTAAATTTACCATTTTGCTTCACAGTTCTGATATATATAAAATTTTTCCCCACAAATTCACTTTTATTATTAAACGTTTTCCTCAACATCTTGACCCAGTTTTTCAAACAACACCCAAAAATTTGTCTAAAACACATTTCTTCATTTTTATTTAATGTTTTAATCAAATGCAGAGCCATATTTTAAAATGTGTATCAGCAAATTTATAATAGAGAAAATTGTGAGAACATATTTGAAAAAAATCTACCTTTACATTCAACAGATTCTAAAAGAAGAAGTCGCTCACTGTCATTTCTGCTGCAGAAGAATGGCAAAAACATTTTAGCTGCTGCAGGTTTCAGGGACAAAATGAAAGATTTTATTAGTTTGGTTGCAGAATTTCCAGAACTTGTGAGCAAACAGAAGTTATAGAAAACAATTAATGTGTTAAAAGAGTTTCTTATGTTGTCGTCACAGAAGCAGCTTGTTAAATCTGAAAAAAGAAGCGCTGTGTTCTTCTAATTAATTAGAAATAAATGCAGATTTGATTTTGAAGTCAAGATCACCAAAATGAATTCACCAATGTAAATATTTTATTTTGTTTCTCTCTGAACCCTGAAGATCCTTTGTTTTTTTAAACACCCTGGTCTTCATCTCTGTAGACTGTCATTTGTTTTTTAACCTCTCGCAACTTTTCTTTCCTCTTTTTGGAAATAAATGACTTTTCCTTCAATGCAAAAAAGAGAAAACAAGTCCTACGGTAACTATGATTAACTTTTAAGCAAAACAGCAATCAGAATCTGAAATTGCAGTTAAATTACAGAAAATTGGGATTGCTATTGAAAGCTAGTGGAGATAAACCTAAAAATACAACGTCATTATTTCTGCACTTTCACGCAAATCATGCTGTTCAACACACACACACACACACACACACACACACACACACACACACACACACACACACACACACACGCATGCATGCATGTCAAATCAAATCAAATCACTTTTATTGTCACGTCACATATGCAGGTACACTGGTACAGTACATGCGAGTGAAATTCTTGTGTGCGAGCTTCACAGCAACAGAGTTGTGCAAAAATACAATAATGTAAAAACAAGCAAAATATAAAAATGGCTAATCTAAGTAATAATATGTATGTAAGGTATGTACATTACTAAATGTGTGTGCTAGTATTTTATTTTTTTATTTTTAATTTTTTCTACGTGTGTGCGTGTGAGTGTGTGTATAGTGCGTATATACATGTTTTACAAATGAATAAAGTAAACAATAAGATAAGAGATATAAATGTACAGAGGTTGGTATGTGCAAAACAGTGGCATTAATGTACAGTATGGAGTGTGTAATGTTGGAGTTTCAGTAGTGAGGGTGAGGTGTCTATATGTGTGTGTGTGCATTCAGTCCTACCTGAGACCCCGGCAAATGTATAATTAAGTGTTCAACATGTTTAAGATCCTCAAAACACAAATTCTAATGTACTTCAAGAAAAATATACTGTATGTCACCAAGAATGATTAAGATTACAGACTTCTACTCCAGTTCCTTTTTCTTTCAGAGGCTAAAAGTTAAGCATTCATCTAATTGTGATCTCAGGCACGAACAGAATAATGCGAGGAATTTTATTCCATTGATTTTCATTGTCCAAAATATTTTTCTTTCCAAACAAAGTAAAGTGCATTTTTCATTTGCATTAGTTACTTGACAAGATTGGAATTACCTGCTATCTTTTCTTATCATTCTTCTTATTTTATTTATTGTTTACAAAACTGCAGGAAAAAACAAATAAAAATAGCTTAATAACATTTTTATGCCCAAAACATATAAACATAACTGCATGTTTCTTTAAACCATTAAACTTTTTGTTGAATAGAACAAATAAATAGAAAAACTGGAGGTAAAATTAGTATTATATTATACATTTTATTATTATTTTGATGTATTCTGTGTTTACTGTAAATGTTATCCCTCTCGACTTCAATAAGTGCAAAAAAATTCCCCAGAGCATTCTAGTATTTTACGTGTCGGCAGCAAAAAAGATCCTGATGAAGATCCTTGAACCAAATCCTCTCCCGGATTTAACGGGTGCTCGGCGCTTCGTTTACAAACTGTTGCATTATTAAAACCTAACAAGGACCTGCGACACAACCCAAAACCCTTCACTCTTTGTCTGAAATGTTAAAAAACATGAAAGCAAATCAACCTGTTCAAACCAGGCCTCTGCAGCTTACGCATCAACGTCATCAATGCCGTCAAAATCTGCAGGAATGGACTGGGATCGTGTCGTTTTCAATAATTAGAACTCCCTGAGTAGATCAACACGTAAACATCTGTTTACAATCTGTATGCACTTGGATGAAAGGAAAAGAGTAAACATAAATCAAGTAAATGAGAAGACAGAAATCAATTTAGATAAAATTTTCACAGATTATGACTTAACTGCATCCCACACTACTGCAGTTTATTACTTCTGAAAGTGAAAGGAAATACGTTTATTTTTTACACTGACTGAAAGCATCTTTCTGTTCTGAATTAAAAGAAATCATGCTAAATGACATTCTGGAGATGTTTTCAGGTGTGTCCGCTAATTAAAACATTATTTAATTGTTGTTCAGTGTCTGACTTCTTATTATCCCTCTAGGTTTTTATTAATTAACCTGAAGTAAAATGCTTTCATTTGACTTTATTAAAATTTCTGCAAATCTGATGCTTGAAAGGAAACCAGCTGATCTAAGTCAGGAGATTTTGTGTGAATTTAAAAATCTCTTTCCTAAATTTTACTTCTAAATTTCAGGTCTTACTTCAACAAAGCATCCCTTCTCTCCTAATTGAGTTCTCCTCAAATGAACGAAACCCAACGTATAGATGAATGCACAACAAATGCAGCTGAATGTGGGGAAACTGCAGCTTTCAGACTTTCAGGAGTGAAAGATGCTGTCGGCAAGGACAGAAGCGCCACGCGTGCATTCGGACAAATGGGAGGACACACTTATAAAATGAAGACAATGGATGCGAGGGTGGCATGGCTCCCCTTCCTCCATTAAATTATTTTTCAAGATTATTAATTCAGCCAGGTGAATAAGGATAATAGGTTTTACAGGGATGCGCCAAAGAGGAATATTTTAGGAGACGTGTCCCACATCTTTTGACGAGATCATCAGACAAGATGTTTTTATGTGTTTTATTTATTTGGCTGGATGAAGAGCTCGGTGTGAACGAGTGAAAGGACTGAAACAACAGCCACTACAATGCAAGTCGGTGAAAGGCTCTTCTAATACAAGTTTCCTTTTTTTTTGCAAGACTAGCTGCACCAATAATAAAATCCACTGATTAAATGCGACAGTAAAAGTGAGTGTAATAAACTCCTGAGAGCTAAATGAGGTAATTTCACTTACATCCCCTTTTGTGTTGCGTTCCCCTGACTGGTTGCCCATCATGGTTAAGTAGTTGAAACAATATCTCACACTTTGGATTTGTTTTACACGTTCCCATGCTGCCAACCTAATTTCCCCCTGAGTTTCCTACTGTTGATCCTGTTACTTGTTCGTGACGAGCCAGGAAACTCATCATGTTCCTGATGGTTCTCTGTCTCTCCTGGGGCCGTCCACCTGCCACCGTTTTTTACCCCCATCTCGTCGACCAGAAAACACTTCGTTCTCCACTTGAAGATTTATTGGGCTTTGTCTTTTTTTCTGTACAGCAGGCATTTTATTCTTTTTGGAGGCATGGCAAAAAAGTCTTTAACTATGGATCTTCTGAGAAATCTTTGAACCTATAAAGCAACAAACCTCCCTATTGTTATTTTTTTTGTCATCTGAAAACTGCAACTTGAATGAAATCTTGAGATTTGAAGAGTCTGTGTTTTCTCGTGGAATCAGATATGTGCTAAACACCTCTGTTTGTTTTGAGCTTTGCCATTTTTAGATCCAATGTGATTATCTCACAACTGGTGTGGGCGTGGCTAAGCTTCAACCATTGACTTGTCGCCATGAAACTTCTTGCATTTATAACTTCCACCTGCATGATCAGAGCAAATTCAACATGCAAGCTACTTTTATTTATGAATGCAGCTCTGGGTCAAACTGATGACACACAAGAATAATGAACAACTTATTTGGTTTCAAACTAAGGAAAATACTGGTAACAGAGGCTTGCGACCTTGAACACTGGTGGTAAGAATCACTAATAACTAATATCACTTATTATTTTATTAGTAACTAAATCACTAATGATCTACAAGATCTTCTGGCAACCATATTGGGATCTTTGCAGACGACACTGCTGTTTTAAGTGTGACGTCCAAAAAAGATGAGTCTAGATGGGATGTGGAGGAGCTTGCTGTTTTGTGGAAGAAATAGGAATGAAGCATCATTGTGGCAAACAGTTGGCGATGGACTTCAGAAGTGACAGTCCCCTCCATCCAGCTCATGAACTTTCGACCCTTCTTGTTTGAGGAGCTTCAAACTGTGAGTACGAAGACAGAGTAAAGAGCTTTTGAAGTCTGACCCTTGAGCTTCCCTTCAAGGAGACCTTTTGTAATTGTTTTAACACTATAAAAGTCCTCCTGGTTGTTACAAAACATGTTTAGGAAGTTCTTTGCACAAAATCCCCCTGAAATAAAACTTTTACAGCACTTTTATTCTTGAAAACTTCAGCACCTTCTAGAATAAGCCGTGTCTGGGCTCTGTCGCTTAAAAAAACAAGCTGGAGCTGGCCATGCTGGAGGGGCTTGAAGTAGGGCTGGGAGATATGGCTTAAAATCAATATCACGATATATTGAGGATTTCACCTCGATAACAGTAAGTGGACGATAACTACAGGTATGTGCAGAAACAAAAGTTGTCCACTAGATGGGTTTTCACATGTATTATGTTGAATCACATTTTTATGTGACTCAAGGTGGTACAGCTTCTTAAAGGGACATGGACGTAGCCAACCTACACACATCTTTTCATTTTTTTTAAATATTACATTTATTGACATAGGAAAAATAATCTCGAAAAGAGTCAGAAATTTTGATAACAATACATTTTTGATTTTTTTGCCTAGCCCTAGCCCTAGCTTGAAGTAAAGCTGCTACCGCTCCAGTGTGGACAGGTGGTGGTGATGGTGGGGGTGTTCTATGCAGATCCTTCAAAATTTTAAACTCCCTAATGCCAAAACGTTTTAAAAATGTGTTTTTATTGGGGATATGTAGCCCCTTTTATTTGTAGCCTTTAGATCATCCACTAGAAAGCATAAGGCGTGCAAAAAGTTTAACACATCAGATTTTTCAGGAAAGCACTAATCCTGTAAAAAGTGTAGGGAACTTTTAAACTCACATTTTATCTTCAGTGTGATACGTGACCATGGAAGTAGTTTTGGAGGGAACAGGGAGGACATGCCCCCCCCCCCCCCCTTTTCCACGGTCAATTTTTGTCCCCTGCACTTTTTACAGTCCAAAAACAATATTATGCTATACTAAATAGACACTGGTTGAGCACTAGGACCAAGGTCATCTATTGGCTCTGCTGATATTTGCTAACATGTGATTGGCCGTTCCTGCCACCTGTGTACTTGACAGCTCTGCATTCCTGACATTGCATAAAAAAGCATCTAGGTTTGTATACTTACTGTAAAGACACCCCCCTGTCCAATCCCCCCACTAATAAAGTCAAAACTACATCCATGCCAGTGACTTAATTTCTATGGTTATCCCCAAAGCCTGCACCTCTTTTGGCCATTCCTTATTTCAGTGTGGTAAAATGCAGACTGCTGGAGATGGGTACCAGCCCCCCGCGACCCTGCGTGGATAAGCAGGTAAAGAAGATGGAAGGATTTCAGTTTTGATGAATTTAAAGTTCTCTTCTTTTCATCTGTGGTGACTGAATCCAGATTTTTTATCTCAATCTAGAAATTCCTCCTCTGAGAGTTAAACTTCTACTCTGCTGCTTCTTCTATCCTTTTGTGAATTTGTTGTCCTTGTTTCTGTTCCGTTTAAAAGTTTGATTAGTTTCCCTGGTGTGTGTGTGTGTGTGTGTGTGTGTGTGTGTGTGTGTGTGCGCGTGCATAAAAAGTGTGTGAGAATGATGTGATTGTGTTATTTGTGTTGTTTCTCAGCGGGTGGTCCAGCAGCTCAGGAGGAATCTGAATGTTGGCAGCTGGACGATGGTTGTTATATAAAAATGCTATTATTTAGTCATCTTTGTGTTTTTATTCTTATTTATTTATTTTAGTGTGTGTGTCTGTTGCGGTAAACCTAACACAGATTAAATCAGATTGATATCGTGAGACAAACTCCTTCCACATTTAAAAACATGACGACTATAAATGAGTGGATCTACCTGAGGTACAAGCCATCTGTTTTCGCTTCAGAAACTTGCATTTATTCTGTGTGTACAATTTATCTGGCAAAAATTGTGCTCCCAGATTATTCCAGTTCACCAGCTGCAACCAGTTTTGGTTCTGAGCGCGGGTATAAATTGAGTCCAGGGTGTCTTGCCAGCCTCATCCTCTGACATTTAAACTGGGATAGTGACATTGCATTTCAATAGCCTATTGTTCTGAACCACTATCCTCGGTATAGAGCCCAGAACCTGGACGCTGTGCTTTTTTTCACCCAAAAGCAGAAAATGATCACCCATAATCAGCTATCATACGCTGAGATGTCTTGAACAGGAGCATTTCCAGCCATTAGATGTAATTACACTCCTGTATCTGCCTTTATATACCACTGTATTCATATCAAATGAGCCTCCCGGCACATACTAAGACCAGGGTCCTCTCGGGCCTTTTAAAGGACAACAGTAGTTCTGGGAGCAGTTAAGAAAAAATTACCTTAAAAAACACATTTGGCACAAATGAGGCTGGGAGGTTTGAGTCTGCTAGATGTTTGAAACTCATGTTTGTTATCAATTTGTGCTAAGTCCACAGAACATCTAAAATCTGACAAAATGACTTATTTTCTCCTCTACTGTCACTTTTTCTGATTTCTGAGTGCAGAATTGTGGGTTTAGAAAAATATGCTCAAAATCTGCATGGAAAAACATCTTTTTTTTACACACGCCAGTGGTGCTTCTGCAAGGACAATTCCTTTTGTATCATAATTTAGGTCCAACATTATTTTTCGTGCCAGATGGCATACATTTGACAACAGTATTTGTGTTTTTGAGAAGCAGGATTTAAATTTATGCTCTGAAAAACAGAAAAAGACAACAAAAAACGAGAGTGATATCCCAAAATCCTCTGCCTCCGATGCAATCTGAGTGCACATCTGCTCGTAATCACATTTTAAACATTGGTTATGCAATAATCTGCCCTTAATGTGTGTGTCCCACTGCTGGGACTATACTGCAATGAGATAAAGAGATTTGTAGGTAACAATCGTGTTTGCAAACTGTTCAGCTGTGATAAAACGGGGGTGCGGAATTAAGCGGGATGCTGTGAGGACATAATTCCACCAAGTGACACAATTTTTCATCTCGTCTCTAAACGTTGTTGTGCCTCTGAAATACTCCTGTGAGCTTCTGTTGTGGAAATGATGCAAAACTTAACGTTTTTATTATTTGATAGAATTTGTTGCTTTTCCTCTTCTTTTCAAATGAAAATGTTTATTTTTTGTCTTATTTCCTCTAATTCTGTTGTTACTTTTTGTCTAAAAAACACACGACAAGCAGATTTATTTGTAAAGCACATTTCGCACAGAGGCAATTCAATGTGCTTTCCATTAGCGAGAATAGCACGAATATTAAAATAACGTGACAGCACAATTAAAATACACAAATGTATTTAGGTCTAATTAAAATCAGAAATTTCTTTCAGATTTAAGAATCAGAAAAAAATGCCAAGGTGATGCAGTTACAGCGCAGAAAGTGCAAAGGCTGATGAATACATGAAAGTTACAAGAGTTGGGGAACATTTGAGGTCACAAGGAAGCTGACTCCATCTGTGTGCAGCAGAGGAACTAAAAGCTGCTTCGTCCTTGTTTGGTTGTGACCTGGGTTTCTACCAGCTGACTGTTTCCTAAGGATCTGAGAGCCCAGCATATATCCGTAAAGGAGATCTGGTATGTATATAGGCCCCATGCCACTGAGTGATTTATAAACTAGTAGAAGCGCTTTGAAATCCATTTTGTAGTTTACTGGTAACCAGATAAGGATTTAAAAATGGTCCAATTATTTATTTGAACCAATATAAATAAATTCAGCATGATAGGCTTTTAATCAATCGAATTAAATCAGTCAACAATCAGATCTAATTCAATAATCAGATCTGATTGGACTCAAACTGCATAAATAGTGGATAAAAATAAAAATTTTTATTCTGAGACTTTTTGTGTGTTTTTGCTACGTGGAGATAAAGTAAATCAACTTTAATGAACAAACGTGAGGCGGCATCAGGAGAACAGGTAAAGTTTGTGCTCGTAAAGAAAAGTTAAATTAGTTATATCTCAGCGTTTTAAGTCTCAGAGGCTGCGCTCCATCCATCCGTTTGTGCATCGCCATGGTAACCAGAGCAGTGAGGCCATTGAACTGGGGAATGAATCAGTAGCTGAGGTCTTTTGATCCAAAAAGCAAGGTAATTAAATTCACTGGACTTCTGTATAACTACAGATCCATAACAAAATGTGGTTCGTGTGTGTTTAGCCTGTCATCTGCTTGTTTTCTTTTGGTTGCCTTTTGTAGAATATTCTGAGAAAACACAATTCATCCTTATTAACTTTTACACTCTCAAGTTTTAGCCGGACACAATTGTCATCTGGAAATCCGTTGCAGCGCACGGCCGTTCCTTCGAGAACATTTGCAAAGACAATGTTTTAAAAATTGTGCTCGTTCTAGCACTGACGGGGGAAATATAAGAGAACCCTCGTATCTCAAAAAGTAGAAACAAAAAAATGGGTTGTTGTGTTACCATGGCAACTCTCATCCCCACTGTATTTTACTGCAAATGCTCCATCATGTTTACTGCACTTTGACTGCTTTCGTTATCATTTTAAAATCAGGCACATCCACAAGGAAATCTCGTCTATTTTTAGAATATTACAAAAAATACAAAATGATTTAGAAGAACTGGTAGAGTCGTGAGTCACTATGATAAAAGAAGACATCAAACAATTTGCTTCTATTTGTCCTGATGTAAAATGTATTTCCAGCCACATGAATGTGTGAGAATGTGAAATGGACTGGACTGGTTTGTTTTCCAGTGGCTGATGGGAATGGCTGCAGCTTGACCCTGAACAAAAAATTTAAATGGCATCCTCCACTAAGATGTTGAAATAAAACAGATGACATTTTTGTGAATAAAATGTATCAAAGCAGTTTTTAATACTGAAACAGAATGGCCCGGAATAACCAGAAGCTAGTTTAGATGTGGGTTCTCCTCCACTCTTTTTCACTTAACCAGTAAGTGGCCCTCACTCGTCTTTCTCTCTTATCTCTGAGCAAAGTGAATCTGTGTGGCCGAGCAGTCAAAGCGGAGAGCCAGGAGAGCACCTGGCCTCACATGGATATCTGATTAGAGGAGGTTGCAGGCCAGGCTGAACCAGACCAGGCCAGGCCAGCAGCAGCAGGGCACATCTGAGTAAAACGAACAGAACCAGGCTAATTCTATTGAAGAGAGGGCAGGGTCAAATCAAAGTGATGCTACAGCTCTGATCAGCCTCGTCGAGGCAAGCGGCAGGTCTGTGGAGCTGAATGGTGAAACTATAGCTTTAGCGGTTCAGAACACCTGATTAGAGCTCTGTAAAGCATCTAAAAATTAGGCGGCAATTATTTGTGGAGTCCCAAACCAGCTTACAAATGAGACTCCCCTGATATTTTCTATCTCATAGAAAGTGACAGAGGAGTGGAGGCATTTGGGAGATTTCTGCACATACAGTGCATGCACATACCCCAAAATAGCTGAGGTGCGCACTGAGTTTTTATTTGCATTAACTGTTTCACCTAAACAACAATGAACAAATTTCTGTTTATTTCTTTATTTATTACACACGTTAAATTATATTTGTATTCAGCCGCTCCTGTAACAGGAAGTCAGCAAGTACAGCAGTTAAGTGTGTAAGTGAGCAGCAGCTGAAGGAACCTTCCCAGGTGGGTTCCATATGGAAATATACGGACACACCGTGGCTTTGTCCACTGTTTCATCACCCACAGAGGTTTGCCCAAATAGATTGTTACCCATGCATGTTTTAACAGGCCTTACATGGGTTTTCAGAGGGACCCAGATGGCGTCACTCATACATGGGCCCACATGTGGGGCCACCATGGAAACCACAGACAAACCCTGTTGGCACCCATACAGTTTGCCCATATATTTATATCCATATAGGCCCCACCTGCATGCTGGCTGAGTTGATACCAGATTAAGTAAACTGAATAAAACATTTTGCACTTTTTGTGAAATTAAAACAAGGATAACACAGCTTTGAAGAAGTTAAAGAAATGGAGATGTTGCTGTTGTTTAAGCATAAAAAAACACCACGGCACATAAAAGGAGATTTTCACACTTATGTGATACGTTGCGTTGTCTTCAGTATGCTATTAACTGTTAGTGGCAACATGCATGGAAGCAGCAACTTTATTTATTTGTTTCCTTTCCTGTGTGGATTTCCAGGTGAACAGACTTTGGCAGCATCATTGATTATATGTGTGTTTTATTATAACTGTTGGAATCTGTCCTGAAATTTTTTTTAACCTCACTATCTCACGTTTCAGTTGTTGTAGGACCCAAGGTGTAGAGGAAGGCTTCGGAGGCAGGCAGGTGATCTCAAAAACACTTTTAATAACTAAAAACCCAAATGACACAGGAAGAACTGGGCTTAGAAGGAACTAACAGGAAGCAAAAACAATGTGAGGACCTGTAAGTATTTTAACACATGAAGTTTATATAATGTGGGAGGTGGTCCCAGAAAGGAGGATTGATGGGAGGCAAGTGGGTACATTTTACTGGGGAGGGAAGAAAATAGCAAAAAAACTGAACCAAAAGGACACACAAGTTGTTTCTCCTTAAAAAAAAGTTAAATAAACATAAAAATCTACTTTAACATCATTATCACTCTGCATGCACACGTGGTGGAAAACGCAGTTCCTTTGATCGCAATTTCCATTCACTAAAAACAAAAACCATCTGTTATTATTGCTAAATTAAACCAAACCCATGGAAAAGAGGCCCAGAGGACTGGTAGCTCCTTCTGAAATCAAAGATCTTTCAAATCCAGTTTCTGAGTCGCACAAAACAGATCCTAAGGGTTTCTGTTTCTGCTGTCGATTTCCCTCACAATCCAACTCCTTTGCACACAACTGTGTTATTTTGTTGTTTCTATTCAATAAAACCATAATTTGCATTATGATCATGTACTTTTAGATGTGCAGGATTTAGCCATGCAGAGCACACAACATGTTGCCTTCTGTCTGTTGCAAGGTTGGTGGTTTGGCTCCAATGGGCCAGTTTGGTCTGGTGTTGGTGGTGTACAGTGACCTAAAACCCTAAATCCCTAGTTGAACTCTTTCATTCTCTTCTTAAACATTCAAACATACATTGACTCTTGTCCTCACAGGGTTGTAAAAACTCTGAATGACCTCACACATCTTTCATTTCTGAATCCAGATCATGTGACCAGAAGCGCAGAAGAGCTTTTAAACACTGTCAGCCGACAAATTGCTAGCAGGAGTTACACACTGCACTGCTGCGTTTATCTCTAGTGTCTCACTAAAGAAACATTAGCTGCATCTCAAGGTTCAATATCAGTCAGAAAATTGTTGCAAACTGCTAAACTGCTTAGCTAAGTGCAATGAAATAAAAGAGGGGAAAAAAACAGTAATTTAACAGCTCTTGTGGAATAATTCACCTCTCTGTGTCATCCCCACTCTGAGCTAAACATGCACACACAGATGTTAAAAGGTGTTGATGGATGTCCTCGGAGGGCTGGTCGTCCATCTTCATACAGGGTTTTCTTTTGAGGGATTGGTGTCAAAACACTGGCTGCTAATGGATTACTTGTTCAGACAGGACTGTGGTTGTTCCTTTGACTGTTTCCAGTCTCACTGTCGCCAGTTTAACCCACTCAGGCTCAAAATAAGTTTTGATAAAAGGACGAACAACATGAAATACGTATGTGGAGTAACCAGGTAAGTAGGTTTTAACTGTTGCAAATCTGCAACGCCTGCCTCCAGAGGGTTAATGAGGCAAAGTGGCCATGTTGGATGTTTTTATGTTTTAAGCACACAGAAGGTGGACGTAATGTTAGAAACACACGCTGGCTGCTGGCTGACGCATGGACCCACTGCTGTTAGAGGGTTAGTCTGCTCCCATAAGGCAGGTGATATTGTTATTACATGTGTGTGCTGATCAACATTAGCAAACATCAAAATGCTTTAAACTCTCTAAGTTTTACAGCTATTAGCTGAGACGTGTTCAAAACAAATGCTTGAGATTGTAAATCTTCAAGATTTGACTAAATGGCAATAACGACACAATTTCTCAACGTAAAATGATCATAGCTTCAAATTCTGCATTAAAAGGTGGCAGGTGATTTGTTTAAAAAAAAACTTAAAGGGACTTTACAGAGTTTTGAATATTTATGCTCGTGATTGCCCCCTCAGGCCAAATGCGTAACAGCAGCTTCAATAGGAGGCTCGTGCACGAGGCGCGCATGCTGTACGTGCACACTCCTTAACGAAAATAACAGCTGAGACAGTCCTTTGTGTGTGTGTGTGTGTGTGTGTGTGTGTGTGTGTGTGTGTGTGTGTGTGTGTGTGTGTGTGTGTGTGTGTGTGTGTGTGTGTGTGTGGCCCGGAGGACAGAGGACAGGAGAACGCACAGCTAATTAATTAAATAATTTGGTTCTGTACCTTTCTCTTCAGCACAGCCGACAAAGGTTTATGATGCGTCAGTCCTCCTGCATGCTCAGATCATTCCATTCCCTTGCTTGAAAAATTGTTCCAAAATGAAAGTTGAACCCACATCTTTTTTATCTGTGAATTCAATGTCGTTCGGCAAGTCTCAAATAAAAATTTGGGCATCTTACTGTAAAAAAATATACCATTAATGTAAAAAACAAACAAACTCTAAAACAACTACCGGTATGTCACATCCAGAATCAAACCCAGGTCTTCTGCACGAAGAGTCGCAGTCTTATTAGACAAGCTAAACCACCAGTGACGTCTTCTGTATCTGTAACATTTGTATCCTTGATGACAGCTTAAACAACGTTTAAAGAGCGGTTTGGAGGGCTCTGCCTGAGCATGAACGCGCATGAAGCAGCCTGCTCGACCCGAGCAACTCTCTTTTTCTGTGATTTTACAGAAAAATAGGTAATCACAATAAAAATGTCAGGGCTCATTTTACAGGACCAGGGCATTGCAGGAGAATGTATGAAGAAGACATGTATTATTTCTATACATGTTTTGGCTGTCAAATTTCCATAATGCCCCTTTAAAGGTGTGGCACACTCATTGAATCAATACATTTGCAGTGCTCTAGTAGGAATGAATGCCTTGCAAGTCATACTCAAGGGCAAATAAAGCTCCGATGTGCTTGTTTCAGAAACTAGAAGAATGCCTCATCAGAAGAGAGCTTTACACGGCAGTATTTGGAGTCTTATTTGCTGATAATTGGACATCTTGTCTCTGATTGGATAACTGCAGCAGGACTCTACCACTGCTTTGCAACGTTGATGTTTTATCTTTACAAATAACACAAGCCTGGAGGAGTTATTTCATGTGGTGGAGTTGCTAATGCTAATGATTAGCTTCTAACAGCTGAGACGTTCTCTGCTGTTTCCTGGATGTTAAACCAACAACAGCCTTCCATCGCGAGTCAAAATGGGTGAGTCCATGAACGTCAAGTGACTGTGTGACGTAGATCTGTCTGATTTTCACCATCTATTTCCTACCAGAAGCTAATGCAGGAGATAGGTGTAGGAGACTATTTTCATCTTCAGCCTGCATGAAAAACTCAGAGTGATTGGTTATAATCAGAAATAATCATTAAAAAAAAGCTTTTTCAGTGTTCCACACATTTGAATTTTATTATAGATTTAATCAACATCAAGAAGAGCTATTTAGTTAAAACTGTACATCAATCACTGATAATGAGACCAAGTATTAAAAAAAGATCTGTTTGATAAATAACTGTAAACATGTTGGGACTACATGGGAGAAATCATGCTGTTTGTGAATTAGCTTGAAAACATTTTCCACTGCAGGTCTGCCTTAACAACAGAATTCTCTTTTCTGCTCCGGTTTGAAATGGGTCAATCTTAAAGTGTCAGCTGTTGCTTTCAAGTTTCTTTGGAAGTGCATCAGGCCTGGGTTAATTGAACAAAAACGGAATTAAAAAAGGACAATGTGTCCTGAAAAGGGAAGTTTAGATGGCACAAAAACTGTGACAGCAAGCCACACTTGTTTGTGAATTTACTCTGGTGGTCTCCCTTTTTTCCTTGCAAAGTAAAAATTAAAAATCTTACAACATCTGCCCCACGTTTGGGTTACTATGACCATTCTAGTGATCACTCATCTTTCTATTGAAGAGCAAGTTACCCCCAAATCAACTTTTTTTCTGATAAACTATATAAATGTGTGTCTAATCATGCTGCAGACACGTGTAGTCAATAGTTTTGCCCTTCAGTGCATTTTAGTTAAAATTTAAATTTTCTGCCTAAAACTGTCAGTGTTGCGCCCTTGTCAGGTAAAAACTCTGCACTGCATTTGAATTTAAATCTGCCATCGTTATTGGCTAAGATGTCGTTGTGAGCCTGTGTGTGTATTTGTTGGCGGCTCCGCCCTCTCGGTCTGCTAGGCAACAGCATTTGTTTCATTTTTCAAACAGGAAGTGGGAGTGGAGTAATACTCTGGTAGGGGGTGACTTGCTCTTTAAGGACTTTTGCTGTTTTTATATGGAGCTTTATGTTTTTTTTTGTTTTGGTAAAAATTAAATGGTTTTCAAACAAATATATGAAAGCCTCTTTTTCAATCTGAAATTGAAAGTAATGAAAGTTAATTGCAGTTTTGTTTTCATTTAGAGGTAGTTTTGTGCTTGTATTTTTATTTGTAGGGGTTCAATAATTCTCATCATCATCATTGTCGTCGTCGTCGTTGTCATCGTTGTCATCGTTGTCGTCGTTGTCCTCGTTGTCGTCGTTGTCGTCGTCATCCACTGATTTTCCTCTTTCCTATTCCCTCACTCTCTTTCTTTCTTTACATTTTTAATCACAATTGTCTATTGTTGCTCATTTTAAACATATTTTTAATCATTCTTTAAATTCTTTTTTATATTTTAAATTTTTTGTTTTTGTGAAGCGCCTCGTGATTTTTATCTTGAGAGGCGCAATAGAAAAGATCTTTTCTTCTTCTTCTGAGCTCATCATTAGCCAGCTGATTAAGTAAAACATTAAGTTACTAAACTATAAATTAAAACTTGTTTTTAAATTGATTTTTTTATCCAGTACATTTGAGCAGAAATTGGCTGACTCATTATTTCACAAGTCACAAGTAAGTCTCATGTTTTTCTACTTAGATCTTAAGACAAGATTGTCTTGAATATTGAGTTTTGAGACCAAAACGAGTCATTTAACCATATTTTTCATTTAATTACAGTTTAATAAATCATTTTCACACAGCTGAACATGTGAAAAAAGGTGGAGTACCGATATAATAACATTTCACAGCACATGTTGATTTTATTATGTTCCTCTTGTGTGGGATATCAAGTATTGTTTTTAAATTAACAGGTTCAAGTCCAAGTGAAGTCATTAGTTACTAGTAAATGATAAATTACCTGTATTTATATAGCATGTTCTAGGTTCTACAACCCCCCAAGGCTCTTTAAAACACAATCGGTCATTCACCCATTCACACCCTGGTGATGAGCTACAATGTAGCCACAGCTGCCCTGGGGCACGCTGACAGAAGTGAGGCTGACGAGCACTGGGGCAACAGTCCCTCCGACCACCAGCAGGCAAAGCCGGTAAAGTGTCTTGCCCAAGGACACGACTGGGGCTTGAACCTGCAAGCCTCTGGTTATGGAGTGGGCACTTAACTAATTTTTTCTACCACATTGCCCATGTTACCCTTACTAGGGTAAAGCCTGAATTGTGTCCAGGGGCTTTTGTGATTACTTCAAGTCAAGTCTAAAGTTTTCAGACTCACAATTATAGTTTGACTCAAATCTAATTCACTTGAATCGAGCCTGTGCTTCTGAAGATTCATGTATCACACTTCAGGCACAGTCTGAAGCTACTTTCTGGTCTGGATGACTTCTACATCCTCAAATAGGACAACAGGCATTCATTCCTACAAGAGAATGTTGCAAATGTATTAAAAGATGAGTAAGCTTTATCTTTTCACTGACAGAAGTGAAGCTGCTGAACACAGGCGGTACATGTCCCTTCGACCGCCACCAGCAGGCAAAGCGGGTTGCTCAAGGACACAACAGCAGCATTCTCTGGTCAGATTCGGGATCGAACCTGCAACCTTCTGATTACAGGGCAACCTTCTGCTGTTAATTATTAAGGAATTATTGTGTGACGTTACGTTTATTGATGTGTAAACGTTTATAAATATACGCCTTTATACAGTGTTTTTACTTTTACTTACACTTATTTTAAAATGGCTGGAAACTCTTTGTAGCTGGTCCAGGCTCATCTTTCGAGTCAGGACTATCTGTTTCTTCAAACTGGGGTGATTCAAAGCACTTTTTACAATGGGTAGGCTATCAGTTTTACGTACTACTTAAATAAAACCATATTTGTACATTTCTGAACTAACATTTCCGCAATTTCCTTCTCGGTTAGAGCATTTAGAACCATAAATCGCTCTGAGAGCTGTGAAGCTATAAATTCCGAGTTTGGCAGTGTTCCGTGAAGGCGTCAGCTCCTGGGACGTTCACTGCCCTCCTCCTCCGCCTCGTCCCCGCTCCGCAGCCAGCCGCTGCCTGCTGCCCAGGCCTCCTGCTGGCCGCTGGGCTCGGGATGACGCCACCTCACGCTCCGCCCCGGCGCAAACTCGCTCCCTGCGTTCATTTCATTCCTGTTCTCATTCCGAGCATTCTTCGCATCTCTGTCAGTGCGCGAAGCGATTCACCTACACCTTCCTGGCTGGCCCAGAAACACCAGAATAACTTGACATAGTATTCAAAATACCCAGTAACATCATAATATCAAAAGAAAGGGACATTTGTATATGAGGTATCAATAACGAGGTAAGTTTCAGTGGTAGTTGCAGGTATGCAAACTGGCTGTAGACTTGTTCACGGGGTTAGTTTGGGTCTTTTGGAAACGCTGCACATTGGATTAAAATGTTATCCTATTTATTTATCTTTTTATATGTTCACGTCCCAGCTCGTGGAGTAACGTTTGCTCGTTTGTTTCCTCGGCGGGAATAGATGGCCGCTGTTGCAACAGGGTGCTTCACTTTAAACACTGTTGTAGCTCACGGCTTTGACACGGCAGGAGAAAAAAAAATCTTTGACATTTTTCACATTTTTTGTAAAGAAGCCCGATCGTACGCCCCTTATAAACGCCTCAGATGGCCCGAGCCAGGCTGCGGGGGCAAAAACTCGAATTCGGGACGAACAGAGAACACACACAGAACGAATTACAGCCTTTTTTTGGGACAAGATGACGGTTGAAAACGGTGCTGTTTTCCTCTCCGTAGTTGGCTCAGCCGGGAGTTGTTGGAGGCTTTTCGGACCACCTCGGAGGAAGAAAGAGCTACACGGCGGGGGAGAGACTTGTTGCGTCGGCTCGGTGGACGGTGCAGCCTCGGATTACCGTCGAAAGTTTAGTGTGTAAGTACGTTTTTGAATGCTGGTTTGTGATTTTCTCCCTCCGGTCCGACCCCTCTTCCATGTTGTTACTGGAACCGAACCGGACCGGAGGGGAAAAGCTCCGTCGAAACTAGTTTATTGTGCCATGCTAATGTAGCTAAACGACGTATTAAAACACAATCTTCTGACTTATTTTCTGATTGTTTGAAACACTATAACAGGGCCTATTGTGGGAAAATATTTGCTTACATTTATTTGAGTGGCTCTGTTACTTTGTAACAGACCATTTATTCTAAATGTGGGTCTATTATAAGTTATTAAAACAAGATAAAGTTTGCTTTAATTTGAGGTTTCCTTCACTGGTGTCATTTTTATCTGCCTGTTCAGGTAAACCACTCCTCACTAGCAGCAAACCAACTAATAGATTATGGTTATCAGTTCGTCCACATATATTTTTTAAATAAAACGTTTTAGACAAGCAGCTATTTTGCAACTTGGAAGCTTTTTAATGGGATGTAGTCTGCTGAAAAGGTAACATATAAAGCTTTTCTTTAACTCAGTTTTTTTCTGTTTTGCTTCAGTGTCATTCAAGATTATATACACAGTAAGAATAATGATACAAAAGTAGATGATTAGTAAATAAGACAAATATTGACATAAATTATTATCATTGCATCTAAAATTCAGGACAAAAAACAACTAAATATCTTTACCTTTATTTTTGTTTTTTATTATTCAAATAAATTCAAACAATAGCAAAAATACAGATATTACAGGTGTATAAATAAATATAACAGTGATCTGTTCAGATTTTTTCTATTAGTTTGGATTTTTCCTCTTTAATGTGTTTATGTTCTAACTCTACAATAGAATTACTTCTGAAATGTATTTTGTGATTATTCAACATTAAACATATTAACAGCCATGAAACAAACCACCTCTGGGAACATATATTTTTCCACATGACATGGCTGTAAATGTAAAATTTTCTCGGTCCAACTATAATTCGTCACATTTAAAGTCAGCGTTGTACTTTCATGCGTTTTCCATTTTTTAATAGTCAGGTTTTTGGGATTCTTTTTGACAATCAGGCAATCAGGTCAAAGCTGACAGAGCTCTGATAGTCTGGTGTGATTTAATCAGGTAGTTTTGACTGATTATTTGTTTAGCTAAGAACTATTATAACATGAACGTGTTCGTTTTCATGCCAGATCTCCGTGTGTGCTTTTAAGTTTTATTTTGTGCATGGAAAAAAAAATTGTGGCATTTGCAAAAAAAAAAAAGAAAAAAAAAGCAAAAGATGAAATAATCCTCGCTCAGCACTTAACAGCTGTGCACCTCTTTTCTTATGCAGTGTAAAAAGCATCTAGTAAGTGTAGGTGTGCAAGCGCTCTGCACCTCTGGATCATGAGTTTTTCCATCATTTACCAGAATTAAATGCTGAATGTAAAAAGCAAATAGTACTTTGTAAGTAAAATGAGGCAAAAAGGTTGCAGTCGGGCGAAAAAACAAACATGCCGTAGTGTAAATCTGCTATTATAAGGAGGAAAAACACAACAAAAAGATGTTTAGGTTGTTTTTTTGCATTATGTAACCATTGGACCTGTTGGACAGAAGCCTGCATAACATTTGTACAAGAATAGCTTGTTGTGTCTGTTTTGACTGAGACTTTGCCTCAGAAATTTGTTTTCCGTCAGCTTTAGTGCACATTAAGCATTATCAGCAGAGTTGAGCCCAGTTCCACACAAACAAACACAGGTTTTTTCCTGTCAAGCAAGATTAGTTTCTATTCTTTAAGTGATTAAAAATATCGCAATAATTATTCAGCCTCGTAGTTCAAAAGGAAGCGGTTTGGTGTGAAAGAGAACGAGTGGTGCTTGTGGATGTGTTGCCTCTTCGTTCAGATTGTCTTCCTTTATGCTGCCTTGTACAGGTCACAGAGGGCAGGACTGCAGAGAGCGCAGTCTATCTGTGCTGAAGTGTGGACAGAGTAATGTGCTTTTGTGAAGCACAGAGTGGATTGTGTTACTTCTTAGAGCAGGGGTGGGCAAACTTTTTGACTTGTGGGCCGCAATGGGTTCAAAAATTTGACATAAGGGCCATACCAGGAGCAGATGGATAGTGTTTGTGCGGAATAATACAGATTACAAGGAAATGCCATTGCATAAAAGGGTTTACCTTTTAATAGGTAGTAAAGCATGAACATGCAAGGCTTTTTGAAAAAGAACTGTATTTATTAACAACAGTAAATAAACACTCTTTCACACAAAAAGTTATACTTTGACATATACTTTACTTCTTCCCCATCCATCCCCATCCATCAGTGACTCACTGGCTACAAGCCAGTCAGCTTGCTAGTTTTCAACCCCCTTTTTGTACAAACTATTTTCAGAATAAATTTTTTTCCCACACAACACAGTAGGGAAACTCGTTCATTTTCACTGTGAACAGCCTTTGTGGTAAAGCATTAATATGCAAGAATTTTTTGAAAAATAACTGCATTTATAGCAGTAAAAAATCTTTCACAAAAATAATCATCCTTTGGCACATGACTACCTAACCATATACTTCTTCCCCTTTTCAGATCCATCAGTAATTCTCACTGGCTGCAACACAGTCAGTTTAGGGGTGTGCATTGGTGAAATTCTGACGATATGATACGTATCAGGATACAGCGGAGACGATACGTTTTATCACGATATATTGCGATACATTCAGCCAGACGATATTAGCTCTTTTTTTAGAATTAAGTTTTTGTAGGAAAATTCAATAAACAGTCCAGACTGATACATAACATGTTTAACATGAGGTATCTGAACCATAATTGAGAGATTTACATTTCAGTGGTAAAAACATAACTCATTGCTCACTACTGCCAACTAGTGGTCAGCATTAGAATTGCATTACAAGAAAATAAAATACATAAATGTTTGCATGTGAATTCTTCCAAAAATTTGATACACAACTTTTGAATATCGATATAATATTGCAGGAAAAGATATCACGATATATTGTTCTATCGATATTTTCTTTCATCCCTACTCAGTTTTGTAGTTTTCACCCCACACAGCACACAATCTCAAGTGACTTTTCAAGTTTTGCAAAATCAGAGAATCAACGGCAGAATTCTCTGTTCAGGTCATCCAGAGATTTGCTGTATTTCTTCGCATTTCCGGTTGCCTCTGTCTGCATGGCTAATGTGGGGAAATGAGCAAAGGATTTTTTTAAAATTTGGCTAGAGAATAAGGTCAGCTTGGATTTAAAGGCTGTCACATTTGTGTACATGTCATGTACACAATGATCTTTTCCCTGTAGCTTCACATTCAGTTCATTCAAGTATGAAAAACTGTCCACAGAATAAGCAAAGTCACAGAGCCAGTTCTTATCCCTCAGCTCAGGAAATTCATTGGATTTCCCCATTAACTCCAAAAATGCACTGATCTCGTCTTTCAGCTCCCACACTCGTTGCAACACTTTGCCCAGACTTAACTAGCGGACACGAGAGTGGTAAAGCAGGTCCTGGTGATCTGCATCAGTTTCCTCCAGGAACGCAATAAACTGACGATGCTGGGTTCCCCGTGCTCGTATGAAGTTAACAAGCTTTACAACTAGATTAATTACATGATTAAGCTGCAGTACTGACTTGCACAGAGACTCATGAATGATGCAGTGAAGGAAAATAACATCATGTTCAGGGTTTTCCTCTTTCACTTTATCCTGGATTCTTTTCAGCAGTCCAATGTGTTTCCCAGTTAAATTAGGTGATCCATCCGTGTTGACGTTGGCAAGCTTCCTCCAAGGAAGCTTCAATCTTTCAATGACAACCGACACCCGGTCAAACAGGTCCTCTCCCCGGGTTTGTCCTTTCAGGGACTCCATGGCCAAAAACTCCTCCATTACCTTAAAATGCTCGTTAATCCCCCAAATAAAAATAAGGAGCTGAGCTGTGTCTTTTATATCATTACTTTCATCCAGTGCCAGCGAATATAAATTGAAGGATTCCGCCTTTTCGTTTAATTGGCTGGCTATGTCTTCATCAATTAGTTCCATGCGACGAGTCACAGTCCTGCGTGATAAACTAACCTTTTCAAACTTGTCTTTGCTCTCCGGACACAAAATACCTGCAGTCTCTATCATGCATTCTTTTAAAAACTCACCTTCTGAAAAAGGCTTGCCAGCCTTTGCTATTTGGAATGCTAGCAAAAAACTTGCCTAAGTACTCCCCTGTTGAATCGTAGTTTGTCGTTGAAAAAAGTTTTGCTGAGCCTGTAAATTAGCTGTCAACCTCTCAGCAGTAGCCACTCGTTCTAGTGTTGATAGCTTGCTAGCGTAGTTAGCATGCTTTGTGGAAAAATGAATGCTGATATTGTATTCTTTGAATACTGCGACTGTTTCTTGGCATATCAAACAAACAGCTGTTGATCGAACTTCAGTGAAAAAAAATTTTGTTGTCCACTTTTTATTGAAAACTTGGCACCCACTGTCCACCTTTCTTTTCTTCGGACGACTCATTTTTATGAAAGCCTGAAACGGGAAAAGCATGAAAAATAGTAAGTCCAATATAGACAGATTCAGTGAGCGATTTGAGTATAGCGCCATCTTGTGGATTACTGAAAATTGAAAATTACGTATAAATTATGTAATGTCGCTCTGTTTAACAACCACCTTGTATTTGGGGTTGTTTAGTCCTCTCATAATGGAAAATAAATCCTGTGCATTTGGGAATATTTTTATTTTTCATTTTATTTATCCAGTAAAGTCGATTGAGAACTCATTCTCATTTACAACGACTTTCTGGCCAAGAGGCAGGTGGTCGTTGCACTTCTCATTTGCACTTGATTAGCCAAAGTTATAGAGGAAACAGAATATTAAGCTGGGCATACACTGTGCGACTTTTTCTCTTTTTTGAGCCGATTTTCCACTCTTGCAAGAATCCACAAGATCGGGGCGAGTTTTGCGCTGAGCGTCGTGTAGTATACAGGCGGTTACGAGAGGCGATTAACACCACGTGACCAGCGACCGATCAGCAATCGTGAGGTCGCACGGACTTCTGGAGTGTTTGATATTTTGCTCGTTCCTTGTGAGGGTTGAAGCGGCACAGCGAGCGGCTGCGACCCAAAAAGTACCAGAACCGCTCACGGCGCATGCGCAATCATGCATCAACACCGCTCACCTGCTATTTCCCTAAAAACACACATTCGTTTTTTTTTTTTTACACACAATGACAAGGATTGTCAAGAAAGCATGTTTGTCGTGTTCATGTCAAATTAAACAGTTCACAAAACACAGATTTACTTTATTTCGTTTTCCTCATCCAACCCCCATAAATCGAGTGAAAAAGTCACCCAGTGTCCGCCCAGCTTACTCAATATACCTGCTTGGAAACTGATAAGAGTTGTTCAGTTAGTTAGTAGCGTCAGCTAGATTTGTGTTGGCTTTGCTATTCAGAATGCAAGTTAATGTGCTTTGATGTGAATTACTTACTGTGCTGTTTTTGTTTGGAACAAAGTTCTCCCTGTTTATAATCTTGTGGCGAACACCTTAGTCCTCTGGACGCCCATGAAATTTGTGGAAATCGTGCGGTTTACAACATGGACAGTCACCATTGCAGAGCACGATTCTTGCATGCAGTTGTTTTTTTTTTCAAATCTGGAGTTTTCTGTTGCTAATAGTACAGCCGATGACTGCATACGTCCTCACAGTCTTCCTTGAAATGGTCACAAAAGAAAAATCTTCCAATTCCAGCTGGTTATTTTCAAATTCCTGCTCCACAGGTCCTGACTCTGTCTGGCAATAAACAAATATGAACATGTCTGCGTGTGTCTGACTACCAAAATAATTGCAGAGACTCGACTTCCGATTGTTTCTCTGATTCGGGCTATTTGGACTGCGCCATCTACTGGAGAACCATAGGCATTGCAGGGAAAATGACAATTAATTTAGGTTTAATAACACCATGCACTATAATTCCGGCGGGCCGGATTAAAAACCCCAATGGGCCGTATGTGGCCCGTGGGCCGTGGTATGCCCATTTCTGTCTTAGAGCCAAGTGAGACTCTTCTTTTCTCCTGTTAACCTTTAGAGAACAGCATTTTGGTTCGACATTTGTCTGATGTTCTTATTCACTTTGTGCTCTATGAGAAAACGCTGCCCGTGTCTTGCTGTGTTTTCCCGTCAGTGATGTGCAGGTTGGCATCGTGCAGGCTGCATGTCTCAGAATCCCTTTGTAAGCAATAATGACAGAATATGACCATAATTACTTACGACAATTGGAAGTACAGAAGAGATAACTGCAGTTATCCGGACTAATAAGGCAGCACTGGAAGTTTGAATGATACCAGGACTCTCCAACAAGGAAAAACACACAAACTCTACCTTTTAGTGCTTTTTTTTTTTATAATAGACAACATTTCACAGCAAACAAATACGATTTCCTGACTGATTTGATGAATAAATTAGGAAATATGATCATTTTTTACCCGGGATCGATGGGAAGCCAGTCACACAGAGATGTGATTATATTTTATTGTAATAGTATTTCTTTTTCCAGCTGGACATTTTACTGTTGTTTTAAAACCAAGTCAAAATAAGGCAAAAATAAATACTTACATCTGTGTGTTAGTTTATAACTATTACATTTGTCTTTTATTTAAATTTTGAGTGGCTCCTATCATAGCTGTTAGTGTTAACAGGTCAAAGCTTGTGCAGTTTTTGGCTTTTGTAATATTTTCTATAAAAAGAAGCAAAACAATTGGAATGGGAAAAGGGTAGAATGCCTTCTCCAGGTCAGGGACAAGGTCCTGCCTCAAGTGGAGGAGTTTACAGTATCTCGGGGTCTTGTTCACTAGTGAGGGAAAGCTGTAGCGTGAGATAGACAGGTGGATTGGTGCTGCGTCTGCAGTGATGCGGGTGTTGTACCGATCTGTTGTGGTGAGGAAAGAGCTGAGCTGGAAGGCAAAGCTCTCGATTTGCCAGTCAATCTACGTTCCTACCCTCACCTATGGTCACAAGCTTTGAGTAGTGACCGAAGGAATAAGATTGCAGATACAAGCGGCCAAAATGAGTTTTCTCTGCAGGGTGGCTGGACTCTCCCATAGAGATAGGGTGAGAAGCTTGGTCATCCGGGAGGGGCTCGGAGTAGACCTGCAGCTCCTCCACATCGAGAGGAGCCAGTTGAGGTGGCTTGGGCATCTCGTCAGGATGCCTCCTGGACGCCAACCTGGTGAGGTTTTCCGGGCATATCCAACTGGGAGGAGACCCAAGGAAAGACCCAGAACATGCTGGAGGGATTATGTCTCTCGGCTGGCCAGGGAACGCCTTTGGATTCCCCCGGATGAGTAGCTGGGGAGAGGGAAGTCTGAACCTCTCGGCTTAGGCTGTTGCCCCCCATGACACGACTCCAGATAAGCGGCTGAAAATGGATGGATGGATGGATGGATGGAAGAAGCAAAACAAGCCTCGCCTTTCATTTGTACAAAGTGTTTGTCTTATCCTTCTTTTACTTAAATTAAATGAAGTGTACCAGAAATTATATTTCATAAAAAATAAAAGAACTTATCTTAGAAAAAGCAAACCAAAACAAGAGTGTTTGGAATCGATTTGAGGCACAGATTTATTAACTGTAGGCTGTGATGCTTACCAGGGTTTAGACAGCATCAAAACATTTATGTTTTCCACAGTCAAAACAAAAAAGGACTCTCCTGCAGGCTCCCTGGCTGCATGTGCCCCGAGGTAAACCCAGGTCTAGAAAGGCAATCTCAGAGTGTGTGCTGCTGCTCAGCGGTTTGAGTAGTGCCCACCGAGGCCAAAGTACAGAGCCACCAAAAAGGAAAAGCTGGCTCAAAGGCAGTGACGTCATCTAAGTAAATCTGCATCAGTAACGCAGCCATAAAATGACTGCCAGCCACCAAACGCACTTTGGCCTTGTCAGCTACCTTAGTTAGAGCAACACTGGTCTTTTTTAGTCCAAATGCATTCTTATAGAAAGCTGAGTACAGGTAGAATTCACATTTACTCATTATTACACATCAGTTCATCATTGCAAAGGAAGAAGTTGGGTGTTTCAAGAAGTCAATTGTAGGTAGGGTTCATCCTGGAAAGGTCACACGAGACACACAATAATGTACACACCCGTATCTAAACACTGAAAACCAATTTTTTAATTATTATTTTTGATTATTGGTCACTCTTGAGTTTTTCATGCAGGCTAAATGTGAAAATAGTCTCCTACATCTATCTCGTGCATTAGCTTCTGGTAGAAAACAAGTGCTAAAATGCTAGGATTTGAATAGCCTGACAGATCTACGTCACACTGTCACTTAACATTCATGGACTCACCCATTTTGACTCGCAAAGGGGAAGGCTGCTGTTGTGTTAGTGTACAGGAACCAGCAGAGAACGTCCTGACTAGTAGAAGCTGACCGTTAGCATCTTCACCACAGAGCGTGTGTGGAGATAAAACATCATAAGACATACAAAAGAGTTGCGTTGCTGTTAACCAGTTCAAGGAAAGATGTCCAAAAATTAGGAAATAAGACTCCAAATCCTGCCGTCTGAATCTCAGCTATGATGTGGGTAACTTCTAGTTCCTGGAAATGGTGCACTGTTATATTTTTCTCCCCTCAAGAACGACTTACATGGCATTCATTCTTACTAGAGACCACTGCAACGTATTGATTAAACAAGTGATCCACATCTTTAAGGGTTCCATATTTCTTTTGATAAAGTTTGATGGAGGAAAATCAGATGATAGCACCAAGGTGAAACAGACAAATTAAACCAATAAATTCTCTTCATACAAAATTGTCCAGTTTTATAAAATCTCACAACTAAAAATTAGAACTTTGCAACCATTCAAAAGCTTCTCTTCTAGACCATGACACATTTGTTATAAAATTCGACACCCTGTGTTTAAATAGATTTTTATAAAACATCACTGTTCTAATTCGGTTAGAAGACTCTTCATATGGCTGGTGGTGTCTTTTCTGGTCCTTTCAACATGAAAACAAATTGATGTATACAACTTTGTAAAGACAGGGTTTAGATATAGATTTTTTTTTTTTTACAACAGCAGTGTTTTATGTCTAATTACTGTCAGGGGGAGCCCAAGAGCAAAAATGAGACAAAAGACCCAGCAGATGCTTTTGTATTGCTTTAATTACAGTAACAAATGATTGAGCCTATCTTACTGTTTGATGTTATCCTGCTTTAACACCAAAGGCCTTATAATGTTTACCATGTGGCAGCCTCAATCACTTGTTGTTTACAAAGGCATTTGAGCTCCATTATCCCTTAACCACTCATAATTGGAAGGCCTCATAAGTCTTTAAATGCTAGGACATGTTTTTTTTTCATTTCCTGTCATTATTTTAAGAAAAATAAGAAATAAATGAGCTGCCACATGGTCATACGCAGAAATTATATACTACATGAATCATTTTATGAGTCTGTTTCTGAAAACCACTATAAACATTTCCAGCTTGTACCCACAATGAAATCAGGAAATCCGTGCTCCAACAACTTCCTTTCTAAGAGCTGTCTGTAGAATCAGCCGTGGAGCTCAGCGTCTCACGAGTGAAAGGAAATCCACGCTGCAAAGGCAGTCAGTCACTTCGTTTACAGAAACCATTTCGAATTAGCAGCTTGTATTCAAAGCATATTTTCATGAGTTTTTCCTCCCTTTTCTCTGTTTCACCGAATCCCCTTCTGCCAAGACCTTTCATCAAATGGTTATTGTTTCGTTATGGCTGACACAGATCAGGGAGGCTCTTTTTCCCCTGAAGGAAGCTCTGGATCCAGTGAAGGGCACAGGCAGAGCTCCGGATAAACTCCTTACAGGACTATACTCGATGTCTGGAAAAACTATTTGGAATCTGGTCCAGCATGGTCCATTGAAGATCAGAGGCTTCTCCACTTTTATCCTTTAGTTTTGTTAAATCAGCCCACATGATTGGATCTTTAAGAGCTGTGGCTTTCTTTCACTAGTGTGGGTTGGCTGTCGTGTTAGGATTCAGCTGTCCCTTAGTTTAACCGTATAGTGTGCAGCCGTAAAAGAATAAACATGCCAACTTTATGGGTTTACAGAAAGAATGAAATTATCACACCTCATACATCACCTTTGAAGCTCCAAGGTCATTGATTGCAACAAAGGATGTGACTCTAAAACATGTTAGGAATGTGTACCCAATCAAATGCTTTAGCTCAGAATTAAAAATGTCAATTCATGGATTTGATTAGATATTTTTTGTCCCAATAGTTTGACTTTTCAAAGTAAAGAGAGTGTCTGCCACACAAAGTGGTTCAGTCTACATTCCCTGTTTTAAAACAAACAAGAAGTTAGTTACTCCTGTATCATATCCTTCACATCCTAATTGTTTTGGCTAATTCAGATTGACCTCAAACAAGTCTAATTAACAGAATTAACATTATGCTCTTTCCAACTAATATTTGCATATAAATAATTTAGCACAGTTTTTGAATGAGTACTTTGTCAGATCGTTCAGCCTCCAGCAAAATGACAAGCACATCAGACTCCCTTTCATCACTGGCAACAAGCGAAGAGGTAGATGTGTAAAACAACAACGTTTATGAAGGGCAAAAGTTTTATCGCTTGTTACAAATCAGTAAATGCATTTTGTCCTCACGGGCTCACGTAGAAGGAAACATTGTGTCTATCATGGCATCGCCATAGACCCGCAACAATGTATTTTAGACTCGATTTTTATGGTTACATGTTACGAAGCTGCCAATATTTTCAACACCTAGGCATCATTAATTTCATTTTCAACAATACTTTGATGGATATTTTAATAGTAAAAACGACACATTGTCTCTAATAAAATTGGCTCAATTATCAGCATTATGTTTTTGGCCCATCTTTGTTACATCTGGTTTATATTATTAGGATTTGTCAAAAAGATCCACACTTAGATTCTAATCAATAGTAAAGACCAAGTTCGCTCATTTTTTCAACACATTTGCGGTGGTCTCTAATATAAATTAATGCCTCGTGAATCTAATTCTGCGAGGAAAAAAAAGCTCTGGCATTCCTGTTTCAGGATATAGAAATGAGACTAAAGATTTTGCGGTCTTATTTCCTGGATATTCGAACATCTCACATCTGATTGGCTAATAGCAACGTGACTCTACCACTGACACTGTGTTATCTCCACAAATGACTGAAGCCTGAAGGAATTCTGTGATGTTATAGTGCTACTAATGCTAACGGTTCGCTGTTACTAGCCAAGACGAGCTCTGCTGTCTCCTGGATGTTAAGTCAATACAGCCTTCCTTGTCGTGAGCCAAGATGGGTGAGTCCATGAATACTAATTTAACAAGATGAAGGGCAGATATCACAGGTTTTTCTAATCCAAGCATTCCCTCGACTATTTTCTATAACAAGCCAATGCAGGAAAGAGGGTTAAGGTTGGTTTATGCTTGACGCGTCCGCGAGGTCCGCACGGCTTCGCGCGGCGAAATTGCATCATTTTAACAACCACGCCCCTCCACCGCACCTCCGCACGGCCCAAAATTTCCGCAACGCTCACCTAGGAAAATTTCTAACCACGCGGACGGTCGGAAGCAGAAAAACATGGCGGATTGGCAGTAACTAGTATGGCAGAGGTTCGTAAATACAGACATTTGTATGATTCAGCTCTCAAAGATCACTGTAATCAACACGTTGTTAATAATTCTTGGAGAGAAATAGCTCGCACTGTCGGAAAAGACGAGGATGCTGTTAAAAAATGCTGGAATGCCGTGTTGTAAACAACAGTAATTTTTACTTCTACTATGGTGTAGTGTTGGATGCATGCTGCCCCCTACAGTTTGGGAGAATATTGGCTCACCGCAGAGACAAGCCGCATGCACCATAAACACTGCGAGTTGTGAAGCGCGTTCCATCCGCGAGCCGCATCACCAAGCGGAAAGTGAATGAGTCAAGCATAAACCAAGCTTTAGAAGGCTACTTTCACGTTTAGCCCGCAAGTAAAACTCAGAGTGAGCAATCATATTTCAAAAACATGTGAAAACGGTTTCTCAGTGAACTTGCTCTTTAAAAGTAAGTTTTGGTTAGAAGTTCTTTTGCATCACCATCAACACTAAAAGTGTGTGTGCGCGCCATAATTTATAATTAATCTCAATAGTCATCAAATCATCAGAAAGGATGGAGACTTTATATGAGCTAAAATGAGAAACCCCTACATTTATTTTGTCATTCATCTACAGTCACTCACATGGATGTCTGGCTACTTAATGACACAAATTTGCCCAACAATCTACAGCAAAAAGAAGAGCAATGGCTGTAAAAAGAGTAGCGATACAGAGGCATAAACGATAGCTAAAGAAGCCGAAGTAAACAGATGAAAGTTGGTGGAAATTGGCGGTGCCTTCATGCGAATGGTTGCCTTCATGCTCATCACTGTGATTTGTTTGTTTTTTTTCATGCCCGTCCGCACGCGTCCTGAATGAGGCAACAGCCAGCCCTGGCCTGCTCCGCTCTCATAACTGTCAGGAGATCCTTTATCTGACAGACCTTTATTTACAGCTTTAATTTCCTGAGCTTTATATGTTTCGCTCGCTCTCCACGCTGCTGCAACATGGACTTAATGCTGCTTGGAATGCATGGAAAATTTTTGATAGGCAAATGTTCCCCGAGCCATCGTTACATTTTATATTTGAACGGTACTCTGTCTTTTATGTGTAGTTTGACATTACAGACAGAAGAGGGATGTCTCATCAGAAAATATTTAGTCTATTTTCCCCATCTGCTGATCTAGCCATTGACTTTAGTGTGCTATTTACAGGACTGTCAATATATGTGATGTTGTCCTGCTCTTGTTGTTGTTGTCACCTGTTTCTTAGTCTGTGGCAGGTAACGAGGACTGCCTTGACAGAACCTGTAAATCAATCTAAAGCAAAGATTGATCCCACAGTGGCCTGATGGTTGCTGGGTAGTTGGATGGAGGCTTCAGATTTGAGAGAGATGATATCAGACAGATTCACTGCACTTACGTAAGTCTTTCTGTTCAAAGAGGCATGAAATAAGTAAAGGGGCAGTAACAAAGCCTTCAGAAGTCAGCTGTCTAACATCTACAAAACATTTGGAAACTGGCATGATCTTTATTTCATATTATTTTCTCTTTTCAAAAAAATTTTAGCTTAAAAATCATAAAAATCTCTTATTATGGAAAGCGCAATTCATTTACTTAACTGTCATGCCTTTTTAAAGATGATTTATGAAATATGCTTCATATGCGAATGATTTCTTTAATACACCGTTTTCAAATGAAAAGTTTTGACTTTTTAATTACTGCACATGTTCAATTGAAATTCATTGTACTAAACAAAATCGGCTTTACTTTGACACTAAAAGAATTCAGAGAATTTATTTAATCAATTTTTGGTTAGTTTTGAACTGTATTTCAAGGTTCTCAAAGACCTTCTTAAAAAGAATGCACTTCATAAACATGAATTTCTCAAGGTAATTAATTTTTTCCTAATAAAAGAAGGAATTTTAACATTTATCACTGCCTATGTTCATAGTTGGTTACATGTAAAAAAAAAAAGAATAGTTTTGACATTGCTGTTATAATTATTCAAAGCCAGGATATGTCTTTACAAAGCATTAAAAATGTTGAGTTTTGAAATCATACGGTAATTACAGTTTTGCACATTGTGGCCTTAGCTTGTGTGGGCCATTATGGGGCGCACAAATGTCATTCACAGAATCATTATTGCACCCTCTGAGATAACAGCACAAAAGAACTCCACATGGAAAATTATGTTTGAGACCTCCCATCTGCTATTTCATTACCCTGCTCTGTCTGATGGGTGAAATGGGTTCTCTTAATTTAAGGAGCTGGATTCCAGCTAGGTGAGTGGTTTATGTAATCTCACGGTAAGTGTAATTTCCTATAATTCCATGTCACACCTACTACTCTGCTTAGCTACTGCATTCATCCCTCACATTGCTTGCCATCTTCATCCCGCATCTTACAAAAAAGTCCATTTCTATGGTGTACACCCTGCAAAGACAGAAGTATGCAATTATTTTTAAACCACAAGCGTTATCTGTGGGTGACATTCATACCTTCTTTTGACACACGTAATTAGGCCTGAGATTCTAAGGTACTAAGAGACCGTCCTCACTGACAACTGCTGGGTTGGTCACATTTAGCTGATGCAGTTTCTTTGAGTCTAATTGGTGCAAAGAATTTAATCTGTCGGGGATTGGCCTTTTGCTTTATTGATTCAATTCAGAGTAGAAGTTAACAACGCGTACATTTCATCTTCAGCCCTAACATTTATGACACCATAACCCTAGAACAAGACTTCTGACTAGATGTGTCACAGATGGACAAGTTAGTATGGATTTATGGAGCTGATTCACTGACCCCACTTCCTGTCCACTGGGGTCAGGGTCAGGCTTCGGCTGACCTTTGACCCTAAACAGGAAAAAAGCAAGCTCAAAAAATTGTCAGATGAATGAAATAATTAGCAAAAAAAAAAAAAAAAAAGAAACAACCAGGACTAGCAAACATTGCTGCCCTGCTTCACTCGTGTGTAGTTTAGAGATGCGTAATATATGTCAAAAACTGATTGATCGCTGCAATATTAAACAATATCACAATTACATATTTGTTGTGTTGTCTCAGTTTATGCATAAACTGTTTTTCACATCATTGGCTGTAATTTGAAAGAAAATGGGACAAAATAAGTAGTCAAATATTTTATAACAGCCGCTCTTAATGACAGGAAGTGATCTATGAGTTGTTTCCTGATTCTTCCCTTTATATTGTGTTCTATTATTATTTAATGTTGTGGATCACTGAAAATCTAATTCTTTAAATGATATTTCTAATTACAGTCGGTCACTTTGAGTTTTTCACACAGGCTGAACATGAAAATAGTCTCCAACACAAATCTCTTTATTAGTTTCTGATTGAATATAGATGGTAAAACGCTAAGATTTGAAAAGCCTGACAGATCTACGTCACACTGTCACTTAACGTTCATGAACTCATCCATCTTGACTTACAGTGGGGAAGACCACATTCAGGAGACAGCGAAGAACGTCTTGACAGGGAGAAGCTAACCGTTAGCTTTAGCAAATTCACCACATGGCAGAAGCTCCTCTAGGCTTGTGTTATTTGTGGAAATAAAACATCAACGTTGCAAGTCAGTGGTAGAGTCGCGTTGCTGTTATCCAATCCAGGGCAAGATGTCCACATATCAGGAAATAAGACTGAAGCTCAGCAGGAATGTGGCTCATTTTTAGTTCCTAGACATGCTGCACCTGCATATTCCCCCCCCCCCCACCCCCCCCTGAGAATTACTTAAAAGGTATTCATTCCTACTAGAGACCACTGCAAATGTATTGATTAAATGGGTGATACCCACCTTTAAGTTTTTCTAATAAACTTTGAATACAAATTTATTCTGGCTATGAAATGGAATGTAACTTTGGATATTATTAAAAGAACATTGGAATATTTACTTAGTCATAAGATTGTTTATTTTGTTTAGAAAAGTGACATCTGTAAATTTGTATTTTTTCTAAGTTGCACAGAATTTTTCATTCCACCATTTGAAAAAGAGCTTATTCAATGTATGGCTTCCATTAGAACCGAAACAACAAACGTCTTTATTTGGATTTTTTTCTGAAAGTTGTGGCTGGATCTTGTTACGAGTGCAATTCATGGTTCGGCAGGGATGAGAGGCACACATCTAGAAAAAAAAGTTGCTGCCTTTTAGTGGTTGAAGTGGGAATGTTTCCCCTCCCTCATCAGTTTGTTGGTTCTGCTGCGTCAGCAGACGGCACACAAAAACGAAATTCAGTAAAAGCTCTCTCTGCTCTCGGGGAGTTTTTTCTCCCCCAGCAGCAGCAGCAGCAGCAGCAGCAGCAGCTTGTTCCCGTCTCCCCCTTCCCCCTCATCAACTAACATGTTTGAAGAAACATATGCTTCCATTCCTGCTTCCTGACAGCTTGGGCTGCTTGAACAGGATCTCGCTTAGGGAAGAAACAGTTCTCTGGCAAGAGAGAAGAGATTTAAGCTGGAAGAAAAGCTAGTGAATTGTTAGCAAAGAGCAAAGCGTGAAACTAATTAGAATTTCACGATAGAATAGAATAGCCTTTTATTGTCATTGTACAAAGTACAACGAAATTGGAGTGCCACTCCCACTGGTGCAAAATACCAACAAAAAAAAAGAATATAAATATAAAAATATATAAAAACACAGTCAAAGGGTGTACGAAAGAAGCCGAAAAATATAGTAACAATATATGGTGTATCATTTGTTATTGCACAAGATCAGTTTATATGTACACAGTTCCTCTCTAATTCTTTTTGTATTTTATTTACAATAGTGATTGTCCTGGGAAAGAAACTATCCCTGAATCTGTTTGTCCTAGTTTTGTGTTACCTGTATCTTCGACTTGATGGTAGCAGTTAAAACAGATGGTTGCTGGGGTGGGAGTAGTCCTTGATGATGTTGCCAGCTCTACTGAGGTACCGAGAGTTTGCAATGTCCTCCAGACTCGGCAGAGAGCAGCCAATGGTCTTCTGGGCTGTATTTATGACCCTCTGCAGCACCTTCCTGTCTGCAACTGAGCACCTTGCATACCATGTTGTTATGCCGTACGCTAGGACGCTCTCTATGGTGGCTCTGTAAAATGTCACCAACAGCCTCTCCTCCAAGTTGTTCCTCCTGAGCACTCTCAGGAAGTGGAGATGCTGCTGGGCCTTTTTTACCACCACCGTGGTATTTGCAGTCCAGGAGAGGTCATCGGATATCTGCACTCCCAGAAACCTCATGGAGTGTACCCTCTCCACACAGTTCCCATGGATGTAGAGTGGGGCTGGGTCTGCTCTACCTTTCTTGAAGTCCAGTACAAGTTCTTTAGTTTTTGTGATGTTCAGTTGAAGGTTGTTTACTGAGCACCATTTAGTCAGTCTGTTGACCTCATCCCTGTAGTCCGACTCATCCCCCTTGAGATAAGTCCAACCACGGTGGTGTCATCCGCAAACTTTAAGATGGTGTTTGAGGGATGGGTCGGGGAGCAGTCAGATGTGTAGAGTGTAAACAATAGGGGACTTAGAACACATCCTTGTGGAGACCCGGTGCTGAGTGTGATGGTGTTGGGACAGGTGGGGGCCGAGTCTGACAGACTGTGGTCTGTTTGTCAGGAAGTCCTTAATCCAGAGGCAAATGGAGGTAGAAAGTTCCAATTTAATAAATGTGTTGAAGTTTGACACATAATGAGATTGTTATATCTCATATGCAATCTCTCATTTTTTATTTTAAAAAGTAAACCAAACTTATGATGGTAACATTTCAGATTTGTATATTTTCCTAAATGTACTTAAATACTTTATTTGTTCTGCCTCGATACCACCTGTCGAAACTCAACTGAGCTCACAACCCAATATGCAATCATCTACGTGGCAGTGTTTAGGCGGAAAAATAGATAAGAAGGCTAAAAAACATTTCAGTTTGCACAGCGGGACTGAATTGGAAACAAATATAGTAAAGACAAACGCATTGATCTGAAAAATGCAGCTGAAACAAGTGCAGATAATGCAACCTGTAATACCTCTGGACTGTTTGGTCAAATTAGAAAGATACTAGTTTATTGATCTCCAACTACTTATTCCCCAGAGGAGATGGAGGAAATTGGTCAACGGAAATCTCTTTCAGAAGATGATTTTCTTCTTTATTTGTGTTTGAGTGCTGTGTCTTAGTGTAAGCTTTTCTTTTACATTCAGCTGCAATTATTAAAATTATGTATCCATAATTATTCTGGGCCAGTCTAAAGCTTCTCATACCCCCCCCCCCAAAAAAAGAAAAAAAACTCAGGGGTTTTCTCTCCACCCAAACTGAAGGCGCATGAAATGCAAAACCATTTTAGAGGTTTACCCTTCAGATTGCATTGTAATCTTCTTTGTCTTATATTTATCAATTATTTATGAAAGTGTTTGAGCATCTTGAAAATGTTCATTGAATACTCACTTCATTAAGCTTGAAGCTTATGTTGCCCATTAAAGGGGCATTATGGAAGTTTGACAGCCAAAACATGTATAGAAATAATAAATTTCTTCTTCATACATTCTCCTGCAATGCCCTGGTCCTGTAAAATGAGCCCTGGCATTTTTATTGTGATTGCATATTTTTCTGTAAAATCGCAGAAAAAGAGAGCTGCTCGGGTCGAGCAGGCTGCTTCATGCGCGTTCATGCTCAGGCATAGCCCTCCGAACTGTTCTTTGAACGTTGTTTCAGCTATCGTCAAGGATATGAATGATACAGATGGCGACTTAGCTCACCTAGGAAAGATTTGGGCTGTCGTGCAGATGACCCGGGTTCGATTCTTGACGTGAACGTGATTCTTTCAGAATTTTGTTTTTACAATAATGATATATTTTTTTACAGTAAGATGCCCACATTTTTATTTGAGACTCGCCGAACGGCGTTGAATTCACAGATAACAAAGATGTGGGTTCAACTTTCATTTTGGAACAATTTTTCAAGCAAGGGAATGGAATGATCTGAGCATGCAGGAGGACTGACGCATCTTAAACCTTTGCTGAAGAGAAAAGTACAGAACCAAACTATTTAATTAGTTAGCTGCGTGTTCTCCTGTCCTCTGTCCACCGGGCCACACACACACACACACACACACACACACACACACACACACACACACACACACACACACACACACACACACACACACACACACACACACACACACACAAGGGACTGTCAGCTCTCAGAGCTGACATGCGCTCCTCGTGCACGAGCCTCCTATTGAAGCTGGCGTTACGCTTTTGGCCAGAGGGGGCAATCACAAGCATAACAATTCAAAACTCCCTAAAGTCCCTTTAAATGTAAAATGTTTGTTTCTGTCTGTCTTTCTGGACTTTCTTTCAAAGTTTGACTCAAGTATAAAAAACTGAGGTAATGCGCCTCGCTGATCCTCACCTGCCACTTTGTGTTTTAGCCTATTTGTTTCTGTTTGTTTGTTGGTTTACAAAATCTTATAAATCACTAGATGAATTTTAATGAAAATCTAAGAGTGTATTTACAGTTGGTTCAGTTTTGACAACTTTCCAGTTAAATATGGCTTCTGCTAGCCTGGCAAGCCAGACTAAATAAATGTATTATTTGTAATGTATTATTTCAAACTTTGCAAAGCAAGAATTTGGTCTAGTTCACTAGGCTAGGCTTCTGTAGCTTTAGCAAACACAAAAAGGACTATGCCTTAGCCAGGTTTACAGATGTTGAGCTTGAATCTGGTGCAGTAGTAGCTGAAAGTCTTTCACATACTCAGAATTCTCACACGAGATCTGGCAATATCACAAGAAAATTGTGTTATTTTTACATACATTTAAAATAATTTCTCACCATAAGATAAGTATAGTTAAAGTTGACCTGGTTTAAAACTCTTCGTGTCAGAGGAAAGGAACAATATGCATTCAGTCAAGGGCTGCTAGGTCTTTAGTTTTTAAATAGGTTTCCTTGGTAAAGTATTGATTCACAACTGGCAGTAGACAAATACATCGGTAGGCCGATATAACAGGCCAATATTTACCTTTTTTAAGTCGTGTCAACCAATATACCTCTGAAGCTGAGCCAATTTGAAGTCGAGCTGTTTTGAAGGTTATTCATTTGATTTGTTTTTTCACTTTAGTTAAATATTAGATTTTATAACTGTTCAGTGGGCAAAATTGAGTGTTAGCAATTGGTTAAATTCAGTGTTCACAAACTGATTCAATTCAGAAATGTAATGTGTCCACTGTAGTTAATAATTAACATTAAAATAAAACATTTTAGCATGAAGACAAGGTGGAAACCATCTCAATATCAGCATCGGCAGTAGAAAAACATACATGTTGTTTTAACTGTTTATTCCATCTAATCCTATGATGTATATTCTGTTCTTTACATTTTTGTAAGTTTGAATTAGTCTGTGTAGCTTTGCATAGTGAGTGTGTTTAGAAATCCAAAAGTCAAATCAAGTCAGCAATATTCTTGGCAACGTCCAAGCTTGTTTGGCTACTCCAGCTCCATGATGTACTCGGAACTAACAGTGTGTACTGAGTTGTTTTCTGGAAGAAGATCTCTGTTGTTCTATTGTGGTAATGATGATTGGGTTTTGTTTGCCTGTTTGTGAATTTCAGGTCTCTCCCTAGTTTGCTCCAGGCTTCAGCTTGGAGAACCCAACCGCCAAGATTGATCCCAGCAGCTGGAGTGGCAGCGAGAGCCCTGCCGAGGACATGGAGAGGATGAGCGACACGGCAGACAAGCCCGTGGACAACGACGCCGAAGGGGTTTGGAGTCCTGATATAGAGCAGAGTTTCCAAGAGGCCCTGGCCATCTACCCTCCATGTGGGCGCAGGAAGATCATCCTATCAGATGAAGGGAAGATGTATGGTGAGTACATTTTGAAGTGTGCACTTGTTGGAACACTAGAGCCAGAGACAAGTCTGGTTGGCCTTGCTCATCTTGATAAAGGGTTTCTGCACCACTACAACTTTTTTTTTTAATCTTTATTTTACAGTAAATACAAAAATGGTTTAAATAGAATCTAAAAGTAATGACAAGTCTTTAATCTCTGCAAATGACAAAGAAATCATCGAAAGCTTTGAGTGATAGAAACCAGTTTGTGTGCATTTCCTGCCAACGGACAAGTAATTAGTCATAATGATGAGTAAATTTGCATTTTCACCCTAAATTTGAGCTGTTCTTTTAAAGTATAAATCTTAGCTGAGCTGGTTCATTTTAATATTTTGACCTCAATGGTGACCATGCAGTCCCCACACTGGTTCACAGCAGAGCAAGTTTTATAAGTAAAGCAACATGAACTATTAGTCAGTAGCAGATGGTGCTGCGCCTGCCACCAGCTGTACCCCCTGTTCCTCTCTTCACCCCCGCCTCCCAATTCCTGGCTGGGTGATGTCATGGAAAAAGGGAGGCTTTTCTGTCTGCTGTGTTGAACTGTCCCACAAGCTGTCACTGTGAAGTGAAAGCAGAAAGTCCCACAGTGCATTAGTGTGCAGCTGTCATGTGACCCCTCCGGCCAAACGAAATGTAAATTTCAGAAGTTGCATTGAAATCCATCACCAGCTACTAAAAATCCCTCCCTACTGCTTCTTTTCTAGTTTCTACTGCCCATGCAGAGTCTGACTGCCTGAAAAGGTGCCCCTCTGTGGGTTAAATCAAATTCTGACAGGTTTGGTTTTAGTGTGTTATGTGCAGCCACGTGGCAAAGACAACACATCACGTACGATCTGATTTCACCCTTGAACATTCTCTGGTCAGACAGGAAATCTTGCAAAACCTTGTTAGATCAAACATGACTTCGGAGTTTACAAACATGGCTTAAAATGATTTGAAATCCCTTTGTGCATCAGGTTTCAGTTACCTCGTTTTCAGATTGCTTACAAGTAACATTCAAAGGGCTGCATGCTCATTTGTCCTCAGAGCACATGACACACACTGCAACACTGAGCAAAAACAACCCAGCATGTTAAATATCCCCGATTTTTGACCGGAGCAGTCTTGATGTCCCTCTGAGCTGACCAGAGCACTCAACACACCACACATGGCCAGAGTGTCTGGTAAGATTATCTTTAGAGCCATTACGTTAATCAGGGCATCCTTAAGATTGTCTAAAAGGAAGAATCGGGGTAAAAATAATTATATTTTCACGCCTTACAAATATAGAAAAGTAGATAAAAGCAGCATGGCATCTCTAAAAATTAATTTGTTTGAAAAACTAAACCTAAAAATTAGTAACATGATTTTTTTTATTATGAAATCATGTGAAACAAACTTACTCACACATGTTCAAAGATATTTACTAATTAAAAACCATCTAAGTTCTTTGTCTATGGGAACATCATAGCTTCACACCCCCGTAAAATACATAACGGCATTGTTATTGCGGTTTGTGCTGAAGAGACATCTGGATGACTATAGATGTTTATTCTTCCAGATGTGTATCTGGTTACAGAAGTCTCGCCAGTAGCACAGGCTGTATTCCACTTTTTTATATTATAACTACAGGAGACTCCAATAAAAGATTTGTGGACCAGTGTGTTCCGGTATAGATCTGCAATTTTCAGGTGAGAATTTCTATCGCATTTTGGGCCCTATTTAAACAAACCGTCATGCACAAATTTATAAATAGGTTGTGCAACTATTCAGTATTTTTGTGCTGCAATAAATGTCTGCAGTGCTGAAGACAAAAACTAAATGCTTCCCACAGGCTCCACAATTGACTCCAAAGCACGGTCCCTGAGTCCAGAGATCTGCCTCACTGCCTCGGTGTGTGGCTACAAATAGCATCCATCACATCGTAGAGGCTCTGTGTATTTCTCCCATTTTTTATTTAAAAAAAAAAAAAATATATATATATATATATATATATATATATCCACTCCGGCTGTTTCTGTCCTTAACCTTTCTATGCTGGGCTTTAATTTCTCCAGCTTGGCCCAACACCGTTCCGACGTCTGCTGGAATCCTATGGCTGCTGTCTGCTGAGAAAAAAAACTTCCTCATTGATCCCTCTAGCTCTTCCTGAGTGTGGACTCTCACAATGATGGGGAAAAATGTATGGAGCTCTGAAGATGACCAAAACTTGATGTATTTCTGTCAATCGGTCAGTGGACTCTTTTGTTGCTCCGTCCTAACCATACCACTCCAGAAATTTCTGGACCTATAACAGAAGGAGACCAAAAAGTTTTGTGACTGGTGCGGTCCGGGTAATTCGTCTGGACCGATTTTACAATTGGAACAGAAATTTTTGCGATCCGATCCTTCCCATCCCATGGCAAAATGGTCGATGGAAAAGAGCTATAACAGTACCAAGCAAAATTAGCCTAGTGAACCAGACCAAATTCTTGCTTTGCAAAGAATGGTCTAGGCATGCTCCATTGGAACCTCAGCAGCTCCTACCAGGACTCTGGCTAGCCAATCACAGCTCTCTAGAGGGGTTTCAAACACATAAAGAGCTGTGATTGGTCCATAATGGTGGGCCAATCATGCTCTATCTGCTCAGTGAACAAATCACAGAGCTTTATCCGCTTTGTGGGCCAATCAGGGCACTCTATATGCCTGGTGGGTGGGATGATGCAACAGAGTGAAACAAGAGTATGTCACATTCATTATCCAGTGGAATGCGGAGATCATTTGAAAGACAACGGTAGAACCCGCCCCACAACCGAGAGCCGTCAATGGAGCATGGCCAGACTAAATAATACATTTATTTAGTCTGGCTTGCCAGGCTAAAGCAAAATACTTCAAACCCAGGATTATTTTTGATACATTGGGAATAAAAACAGTGAATAAAGACATTTAGGTAGGTCTAATTAGAAAATAAAAACAATAACACCTTCTGAGCACCAAGGTCAAATCAATAAAAAAACAAATATTAATAGGTTTTAAAATTAATAATTAAAATTGACCCCAATTAAGCGGACAAAAATTAAAACTGAAGTTTTAGGTTTTTGTTTCCTAAATTGGAAGAAAGAAACATTTTTAGTATTTAGGATGTTTGTGTCTGTGTTGTTTTGGCAAGAACCATCCTGAGGCTAATTTGTAGGTAAGGTCACTGCTTCATTAGAACAAATATGCAAAGAGACTGAGCTAGCAAAATCAGTCCTAATTTGTAAGTAAGTTGTTATCTGTCAAATATATCTTAACTTAACTAACCATTCATCTAATAATAAATTGTCTTTAGTTAAAACCTTTTTCTGACCAATCAGGAGCTTTGGCAGTATTACTTTGTCTGAATCTCCAAAGCCAAAGGTTTGTTTGAACTTCATTATGCCCGTTAATCTGCTTAATATGAAAAATGCTTCTAAGATCTGCATTCCAAGAGATCACTAGAATGAAACTGTAACATTTAAATGCCAATAAATGAAATGAATGAAGGGTTGCTGTGTAGAATGACTCAGAGATGATTCTGCTCAGTTTTATTATAGGTGTACTATTCTTTAGATGGTACATTAATATTGAGCAAAAACTTTATAGTTTTACAGATGTAGACATACCCCAAACAAAACATCTCATGGCATCTGAGGTTTATGCTGGCAACAAGGAGACAGGTATTTTGTAGCTGTCTCTGGGGATGGCATAGTGTTCCATACACAGAGCTCATCACAAGAGGAGCTGCCCTGAGTGCCCTTAAGCCCTTTGTTATCCTGGGGTAGAGTGCAGTTAATTAGCAACAGTCACTATAGCAACTGCGTTGCAGTACAAAACAATTTCTAATTTCTGCTTCTTAGTCTATTGTGGTGTTTACCTGAAGGGTTTCGAATGTGGTGAGACCAGTGTTGGCTGGCATTGTCTGAAGCTAATTGCGGCTGCAATTGAAGATGCTTCATCTGCATAGGCTGCGGCACAACCACAGTTTACTCTTACGAGAATATTTTTCAAAAAAGTATAGCGACATGGAGGGCACTGGCCTCCAGCCAGAGGATCAAGACTCCACACTTGCATAATTTACCTGCTGTGCGAGGCTGCATTCATTTATCCTAGAAATGGAGTTGATAAGTGAAACAACACGCTTCCTTCAAATTGTATGTTTATTCATTGAGTTATGTATTTGCACCACCCAGCAAGCTAAATCTCATTGTCAAATTTCTCTCGGTTACTGCAAAGCAAAAATAAACAGAAAATGAGTCCATCTCTGACCTATATGTACGCTAATACCATAGGATATTTATTAAAATTAGTTTGTTTTCTCAGTACTTTATTCATATGCGAATTTGTTGCAGACTTGATAAATATAATACATTTATCTGGTGCTAGCCACAGGGTCTTAAAGTATTAAGAAAGCATTACATTCAGTAAAAAATGTCGGTAATAAAATATTAATGTAATTTCAAACAAACAACAAGATTACCCAGTAGCATTTATACCAATATAAAAGCACATCTAGGGGTCTTCTAGAGTTAGAAGTTGTTGCTACTGTTAGCCTTTCTGCTTGTCCCGTCTAAGCAATCATTCCACGCATTCTCACATGTCCCATTGTTTTGTAGATGAATAAAAATGTATGGGTTAATGTTCTGCCTTCAACTTTGAATTTGGATTTGTGCTTTTAATTTTTGGGGGAGCGTTTCTTCTCGTGTCAGCATTTCACCTCTTCACTGCACCGGGATGTGTTACAGGTAGCAGGTATGGGGGCCCGCAGAGGCCAAAATTCCTCTGAAATGTATCTTTCCCTACTGGCTGATATGAGTGAATACTGAGATTCTAGCATTGTTTGCCTTCATACATAGCTTTAGTAACTCCATGCTACATGACCCACATGAACATAATCCTCTTTGTAGTGGATGCAAGTACATGATGAAATGAACTTAACACATAGTATTTATTTCTGGGAAGGAATAATTACTGGTAATACTTTGAATGACATCGTATAGCCCACCCAAGATGGAGTTTAAATTATTTCATGTGAATTATAAATAAAGGTTCATGTGTTACACATAGCCATAACTCATAACTGCGATAGATAGATGGATGGATGGATGGATGGATGGATGGATACTTAGATAGATAGATAGATAGATAGATAGATAGATAGATAGATAGATAGATGATAGATAGATAGATAGATAGATAGATAGATAGATAGATAGATAGATAGATAGATAGATAGATAGATAGATGATTGATAGATGATAGATAGATAGATAGATAGATAGATAGATAGATAGATAGATAGATAGATAGATAGATAGATAGATAGATAGATAGATAGATAGATAGATAGATAGATAGATAGATGATAGATAGATGATAGATAGATAGATAGATAGATAGATAGATAGATAGATAGCTAGATAGATAGATAGCTAGATAGATGATAGATAGATGATAGATAGATAGATGATAGATAGATAGAGAGATAGATAGATAGATGATAGATAGATGATAGATAGATGATAGATAGATAGATAGATGATAGATAGATGATAGATAGATAGATAGATAGATAGATAGATAGATAGATAGATAGATAGATAGATAGATGATAGATAGATAGATGATAGATAGATGACAGATAGATAGATAGATAGATAGATAGATAGATAGATAGATAGATAGATAGATAGATAGATAGATAGATAGATAGATAGATAGATGATAGATAGATAGATAGATAGATAGATATAGATAGATAGATATAGATAGGTAGATGATAGATATATAGATAGGTAGATAGATAGATAGATGATAGATAGATAGATAGATAGATAGATAGATAGATAGATAGATAGATAGATAGATAGATAGATAGATAGATAGATAGATAGATAGATAGATAGATAGATAGATAGATAGATAGATAGATGATAGATAGATGATAGATAGATAGATGATAGATAGATGACAGATAGATAGATAGATAGATAGATAGATAGATAGATAGATAGATAGATAGATAGATAGATAGATAGATGATAGATAGATGATAGATAGATAGATAGATAGATGATAGATAGATGATAGATAGATAGATGATAGATAGATGATAGATAGATAGATGATTGATAGATGATAGATAGATAGATAGATAGATAGATAGATAGATAGATAGATAGATAGATAGATAGATAGATAGATAGATAGATAGATAGATAGATAGATAGATAGATAGATGATAGATAGATGATAGATAGATAGATAGATAGCTAGATAGCTAGATAGATAGATAGCTAGATAGATAGATAGCTAGATAGATGATAGATAGATGATAGATAGATAGATGATAGATAGATAGAGAGATAGATAGATAGATGATAGATAGATGATAGATAGATGATAGATAGATAGATAGATGATAGATAGATGATAGATAGATAGATAGATAGATAGATAGATAGATAGATAGATAGATAGATAGATATATGATAGATAGATGATAGATAGATAGATAGATAGATAGATAGATAGATAGATAGATGATAGATAGATAGAGAGATAGATAGATAGATGATAGATAGATGATAGATAGATGATAGATAGATAGATAGATGATAGATAGATGATAGATAGATAGATAGATAGATAGATAGATAGATAGATGATAGATAGATGATAGATAGATAGATAGATAGATAGATAGATAGATAGATAGATAGATAGATAGATAGATAGATAGATAGGTTAGAGAAACAAAATCAATGAACTATGTAAAAAAAACTTTGCAGTCTTTTTGTGGTTTTTGTAATTCAGATTTAGACCTGATCTGCTTCCTTTAGTTTCAATGACTAATTTAAGTTTAGTCCTGCCTGGTTCTTGTTTCCGCTGGGCGGCAGGTCTATTAATAGCACCAGGTGGGCTTGTGGTTAGGCTCTCTGGTTTTTGATGGGTGAAGTTCCACATGGTATTAGCATCAAGTTTGAAGACCACTGTAAAGTTTACCATTTTATATATATATTTTTATTATATTTGTCCTTTTGGGCGTGTAGATATGTATATTTCTGGCCACAGACTTGGACATTAAAAATGTATTAAAAATGTTAAAATTCACTACTTCAAACCTGGAGCTACCCTGTTTAAATTATGTCCAGTAAAAACATGATGAGTCTAAGCCTGCCTTGTAGTTAGACTCCAGGACTTTATGCCTTTATCTACATGTGTCTTTTGATGTAAAGCTTTCCCCGTTACCATTCTGCTGTTTGCACTGCCATCTCATCAGTGGTCTAGCTCAGACCCCTCCTGTGGTAACTAAGTGGCTCTTGGTTTGCAGAGATGCCAAGGATAAGTTAGATATAATGAGCAGACCTGGCTTGCCCCTGATGGCCCAGCGCTGTGCTCCTCTGGGGCTCGTCTCATCGGGCCGAGCATGCTCCGAGACAGAGCGAACGGACCTGATCCCCCCTGCTGGGCAGATAATGAGGAATTCTGGGATCAGCTCAGGCTCCCTGAGTCACCTGCATTCACTCAGAATAGAGTGTGAGGAACTTCATTGCAGGAGAGGCATCACACATCTCTAGAATAATCCCTCATTTGTTCCCCTGCCATTGTCAATAGCAGACTACAGTGTTTTCACACACCATGGTGGTGAAAAAGTCCAATTACGTTGTGTCTTTCTTAAGAGAAGTAACTGTTGAAGGTGTAAATAGTATAGATACAGGTATGACAAGGAATAGAAGACATCATTGTGAGTTTAGGAACATTCCAAATTCTAAGATTAGGTTGCAAGATGTTTCCCCATTTTGGATCACTACGGAGTCAAGGGAGGGTCATTCCATGTTGAGTCAATAGGCACTAAAGTTCAGTTGACTCTTAATAGTGACACGTGCATGGGGTTGACAAGGTTTAGTTCGTTTGGGTGCTTTACATCCTGATTTGTATCACATCCAGACTATATAAAGATGGGTGATCCATTAGTGGCAGCTTGTTTTGCTTTTGAGTTACGCTGTTGTGTCTAGTTATGATACAGGTTAAAGATTCAGCCATACAGAAAAAGTTAAAAGAAACACAAGAAAGGTTTCAAGTAATTCTTTGCAGCTATTTGATCATCTTTTTTACTCCTAACAGAGTGAAATACTGTTGAGACACACACATTATTCAGTGTCCAAATGGCGCACACAATTGACTTATTTATTTAAGTCTGTTTTCTTTTTCACTCCTCTTTCAGAAACCTTTTGCAGATGTGTTCTCTGCACATGGGCTGCAAGTGAGATGCACAAATCGGTCTGAAACTCTCAATAAACAGAGTGGCTGGGCTCCGATTATTGGTCACATGCATGAAAAAAAAGATTTGAGAGCAGAGTAATTTTATTATAAATGACAGATTTTTTTCTACATAATGTAGCAACTTTTGCTTATCGTTCATTAGAGGTTTTTAATTAAATACCCTCGGCTTCAGAATGAACCTACCTTTAGAGCCCCCCTGTTGTAGAGCATGAGTTGATTTTGAAGTGCAGGTTACTTCGCATCAGTCTATTCAGGGGAGTGATTTCAAGTCTTACTTGTGTGTGTCTGTGTTGTGGTAATCAGACCTAACATGTTGTGACTGGTTTGAGTCCTCAGTGCCTACAGCCCCAGGTTATGTGGAGGCTCATTTAGGCAGGGCAGCTGACCCCAGACAGCTTTGATGGAAGAAATTAAGATATGAGCAATGCTGATGCTGATCACACAGAAAGTAGATGTCAGTGGGAAATGGTTAGGTTTTAGAACTGCTCCTTTCATCAGAGGTGGGTTATTACACTTTAAAAATTAATTTAAAATGTGATTTAGTGCCATCATGCTGGTCATTTAATAACTTTTGCTGCATGCGTTTTCAAACCTCCTCTAGACAAATAAAAGCTAAACAAAGAGATCCTTTAGACTGGGTATGAGATGTTCTTTTAGTCTCTGGAGGTGTTTGCAGCGAGTGGTTGGATGTCAGGCGGTGGCACTGTGCCTGAATCAGGAGCACTCGGGGTGTGTTCCTGCTCTGACGTCTGTGTGAGGCCCTCTGAGCCAGGCTTCTGGTTTCAGATTGCATGTTCCCAATTGGCTGCTTTTGTTTGACAAAAACACAACGAGACTCCGGTTTCTTAAAGATGCAGTGTCACTTCTGGTGCTCTGTGTTCATGAAAAATGATCAGTTCATTTCTGATTGCACAATATTGCATTGATGAAACACTTTTGCTCTGATGAGATTGTGCAATTCTGGTGGGAGAAATTTATTATGATAACATGTGAATGGAATCTGTTTGTTGAGCTCTCTCTGCAGAGCACAGGGACTCCACTCCCCTGCTGACACAGATGGTCAGCTCAACCCTGGAAACAAAAGGTCTGAAACCCCGACCATAGAATTATCATTACTAATGTTGTTTTATGATCTGATTCTAATAATTTTCTTTTTCTAATTCAAGTTAAATTAAATAATAAACACCAGATAATACAACAAAGAGTGCAGAGTAAAAAAAAGTATTTGGTGGAATACATTTTTGCTTTAAAAGACGTATATACACTTTAGCAAGGTAAACTTTGACAAAACTGATTTACGATAAAATAAATAAATAAATGCACTGTGAAAAAATGTATCACATTTTATTGAAACTTTGCATGAATTTCTTATTTTGTATCTACTAGGGCTGCACGTTATTAGGAAAACCTGCGATATTCGATAACAGTGCTTAATATTGCGATATCGATATTACCCGCGATAAATGAACAAATACTAAAGTATGCAGTGTTGATGTCGTCTGGCGTGTGACGTCTGCTCTGGGTTCAAAGCAAACAAAAACTAATGCATGAATTCCATTACAGCATAACATTTTTATTGCAAAAATATGCAGCTGCACCTGCTACTGTATTAGCAGCAAAACAGCAAACTGCATGCATGCAGTTTCTCAGTGACTTTAAAACATCACCTCCACCATAAAACTTTTTCTGATGCTCCAAATACAGAAAAACATCCCTTACCAGGGTTTTTTGAATAAATAAAAAAGTCAGAAAATAAGTTTAAATGTTAAATAATAGTTAACATCACTTAAATGCAATAGCAAATTCTCTCATTGCTACTGAACATTTTCTCCACTTATGTGGTTATGATATAAGGCTGTTGCTGCAATTGGGAACTGAACTGTGCTGGGCCAAAGTAGGATTTCTGAGGGAAATAGAAAAACAATTTTCTTTCAGAAAACGAACTGGCAAAAAAACTACATGTAAAATATGTGAAAACGTTTGGTTTTAGCCCCAAATTGAACAAGTTTACCTAGACCTTAAAAAGCAGCTCAGATGATGAAACTGTAACTATGATTCTGATAACAAGCTAACTAATTGAACTAGCTCCTCTTAAGATACCGGCTAGCAGAGCTTCTGACTGACAGTTTATGTGCAGCAGCAAATCAACTATCCTGATTAACAAGGTTATAAAAGCTCATAAATGAAAAATCACTTTGATGTGTGGGGGAACTTTTCCAGGCCCTCTTTAGCAGGGTGGGACTGGGAGGAGAGTGCTGTAGCCTTTTAGCTGGAAGCCTGGGGCTAACTGTGGGTTGGTTCACCGGCACGTGTCGGAGTCAGCCCAGTTACTATCAGCTGCTTAACGACACCGAGCGGACTCACGTTCACGTTTGAAAGCAGCGCTGATTCCAGAAACATCAGCACAAAGTGCATTCTTAATCTGAGCCAGCATGACGAACAAGGGAACGGCGCCTCTTGCGTTCCACCCATCCTAAGGGTCTACGTAGGGGGCGGGCGTATTACGTGAACTGACCCATCTGATTGGCCGCAAATCAGAAGGGCTACATTTGATTGGTCAAATAATATTTCCGCGTAAAAAACTGAGCTGGTTTACAAAAAGTTGATGTATGACACAGATGGAAATGTTTGAACCAAACATTTATCGCCGTTTTTGACGTGCTTTGTGATGGGCGATCCGCACGTCCTGTTATTGCGATGACGATAATTTTTCGATATATTGTGCAGCCCTAGTATCTACAAAGTTTCTGCCTAGGATTCCCTGACAAAAGTATTTCAGTTTGACATCCATCCATCCATCCATCCATCCATCCATCCATCCATTCATTCATTCATTCATTCATTCATTCATTTTCGGCCACTTATCCGGGGTCGGGTCGCCGGGGCAGTAGCCTAAGCAAACAGGCCCAGACTTCTCTCTCCCCAGCCACTTGGACCAGCACCTCTGGGGAATCTTAAGGCTTTCCCTGGCCAGCCGTGAAACATAGTCTCTCCATCGTGTCCTGGGTCTTCCTTTAGGCCTTCTCCCGGTTGGACATGCCCAGAAAATCTCACCAGGGAGGCATCCTTACCAGATGCCCAAGCCACCTCAACTGACTCCTCAATGTGGAGGAGCAGCGGGTCTACTCCGAGTTCCTCCCAGGTGACTGAGCTTCTCACCCTATCTCTAAGGGAGAACCCAGCCATTCTGCGGAGAAAACTCATTTTGGCCGCTTGTATCCGCGATCTTGTTCTTTCTGTCACCACCAAAAGCTCATGACCATAGGTGAGGGTAGAAACATAGACCGACCGGTAAATTGTGAGCCTTGCCTTCTGGCTCAACTCTCTCTTCACCATAACAGGTTGGTACAACGCCCGCATCACTGCAGACGCAGCACCAATCCGCCTATCTATCTCACACTCCATCTTTCCCTCACTCGTGAACAAGACCCCGAGATACTTAAATTTGACATTTAGTTAAATAATAAAATCTAGAACAAACTAGAACAATATGAATTCTGAGTTCTGCATTACAAAATCAGTTGGCACTAGCACACTGACTTGTAACTTGTTAAAAGTGTCAGTGATCTTCTAGATAGAAATGTGTAGAAGCCATTAGAAGTAAAGAGCGATGGTGTTTTCATCAACAATGGCGATGACTAAATGATTTTTTCGATGTCCCTTTTTCTCATAATCATAATCAGAAAGAATTTTATTGCCAGCGCTTCAGCGAACCAGAGCATAGGAACTTGACTCCACAGTACAGCCTCACCAAGATTACACACACATATAGACAGGACAGATACAGGCAGACCGCGAGAGCAGCCATAACGGCGCTCAATGAAAACAAGACACAGACAAGCTAGCCATTTGGTTACTGAAACATGACAAGACAAGTGGGTTTTAATTGACAAGATGAGAATGAATGAAAATTATGCTCAAAATGCAAATGTATGCCTGTTAAAGTTAAAGTTCCATCAGTTGTCACACACACTGATGTGTTTGTGAAATTTGTTCTCCACATTTGACCCATCCCCTGGGGGAGCGGTGAGCTGCAGCAGTGGCCGCGCTCGGGAACCCTTTGGTGGTTTAACCCCCAATCCAACCCCTTATTGCTGAGTGTCAAGTATGGAGGCATTGGGTCCCATTTTTTTTCAAAGTCTTTGGTATGACCCGACCAGGAATTGAACCCTGATCTCCCAGGCTCAGGGCGGACACTAGGTAGAGTGGACTAGGCCACTGAGCTGAGCTGAGCTGTCCTACACAATCTAAAAACTAACTAATCAGAACATGTGTAACACCATCAAACAGTACAGGACATCCAAAAATAAACTGTGCTGCAGTGTTCGTTCCTACCGCCATCGTGCATATCCTGTTTTAACTGTCTGCTTCACTCCTGCTAGTGTTTGTTTACTGTTTGTGTTGCTTTAAGCCGGGCGTACACTGTGCGACTTTTTCACTTTTTTGAGCCGATTTTCCACTCGTGCGAGAATCCACGAGATCGGGGCAAGTTTTGTGCCGAGCGGTCGTGTAGTGTACAGGGGGTTACGAGAGGCGATTAACACCACGTGACCAGCTACCAATCAGCAGTTGTGAGCTCGCACAGACTTCTGGCGTGTTTAATATTTTGCTCGTCCCTCGTGAGGGTATCGCACTGTTGAAGCGGCGCTGCGAGCAGCTGCGACCCAAAAAGTATCAGAACCACTCACGGCGCATGCGCAATCCTGCATCAACACCGCTCGCCCACTATTTCCCTAATAACACATGTTGTTCGTTTTAATTTCTACACGTTTTTTACTCACAAAGATTGTCAAGAAAGCGTGTTTGTCGTGTTCATGTCAAATTAAACTGATCACAAAACACAGATTTACTTTCTTTACTTCGTTTTCCTCATCCAACCCCCATAAATCCCTGTGTGTCCTCCTGCAGCACTCCCGAAGGACAACAGGCAAAACAAGACAAAAAAGTCTGACGTGTTGAGTAAAAACTGCTATTTTTAGCATATTTTTAGGGCCGATGTGTTGCTACCAGACGTACAGTGTGAGCAGTCAGATCGCATCCGAGAACTGGGTCATACAGTGTGAGCACATGACTCGTGAGATCTGCCCTGCGAGGAAGTCGTACAGTTTGAGCTGAAGCTGAGTGCTACGAGTGAAAAAGTCGCACAGTGTACACCCGGCTTTAGGCTACCCGGAAGAAAACCGATACAAAAGGGAGCATGTTGCCCCCTAACGAACATTTAAACTATGATAGAGGCTCCTCATATACTGCTGTAGATCGACCTAGATCGATATAGATGCGCATGAAAACTCACTGAGCCTCTACTACCTGGAGTCAAGGGGTGGGCGAGCATTCTCAGTAGCAGGTCCAGCACTTTGAGGCGGCCTGAAGTTAGCTGAAAAGTGCACTACAACTAAAATGATAATGATGACGATGATGATTAGATTAGAATATCATGCAAAAGTTCATTTATTTCAATAATTACTCTATCCACAAGTCTTGTTTGACAAATGTACCAAAGGAAGATTGGCCTGGCTATCAAGATTTTTTGTATTTTGGTATATTTTGTATTCGTATTCATATTTTTTAAGTTCCAAGTTAATGTTTATTTTTTCTTGCGCATCATTGGGCTTACACGTCTTCAAGTTTGATTATATTATAACTTTGGACCAGACCTGAGCTCATGATTACAAAAGAACATGGGGAAGAGTTAGACTTTTGGTTCATGCTTATTGGTCTAAGCCAGCGTGTCTTCCTTTGTGCTCAGATGCTGAATTGATCCTGAGAGATTGAAAATATTGATTTGACTCAGGGTCTTACCTTGTTGAGGAGGAGGAGGCCAGTGCACCTTCCTGACTGTTAGCACCATGTTCACACATTGGACCGGCCACAACGCCAGTTCCTCGGGAGACTCATAATTACAGCAGTCCTTTCAGATTAGTCCAGCAGCCTGTCCAACTGTGGCTTTGCTCCCTGGTCTTATATTTCATCCCTTAGCCTCTCCTGAGAGGCAGAACTCAACATAGTGACCAGGAGAGCCTCTAAAGTAATGTATGTGATGATAAACACAGTGGCTCCTAATTGATAGAGTGATTCAGACAAGGCCTGGCTGTGCAAATTGGTCCCATGTGAGTATATTGTACAGAGTTTGGACTAGTAGGTTTCAGCGCTGGCCTTATTTGAGAGGCAGAGAGCTGGGGAAGAGGAAATGGAATAGGCTGGACCCGCTGAGTGATAAAGAGGCTGTCTTTATGTCTGTATACAGGCACAATTCAGCAGAGGTTGGCTGCTGTAATCCCCTCAGTGTCTCCAGGAAGGCTCAGGTTAGTGACCTGCTGCTTTGTGATGTCTTGTAAGATTTTCAGAGAACGCCTCACCTTTAATCCCCCACTGCTCAGCTAACACATTAGCTCAACCGCTCCTGACCCAGCCCCAGCAATAAAGCCTTTTATCTAGCTCGATAAGGTCATTTGAAGTTAAGTATTGATTTCTTTTGGTGTTCAGAAAAAAATGGATTTTTAAAGAGCTGTTAATTACAGTAGCTCACTGTGTTATGTCTTTTTAAATCATGGCAGAGTCTCAAAACTCACATTCTATTATATATAAAAATATTATATATATTATATATATATATATATATATATATATATATATATATATATGTATATATGTATATATACATATGTATATGTGTGTATATTGTGTGCGTGTGTGTATATATATATATATATATATATATATATATATAAATTTTTTTTTTCATTCCCATCTCACCCTCCGTAGGTGGTCTCATCCTTCCAAGCTCAGGTCTTTTACCAGAAGTCTGGGAGCTTGATGGTTCTGCGTACTATCTTAGCCATTCCTAGAACTGCACTTTTATGGACCAAACCCCCACAGTGCGGGCCTGAAATTGAAGCCAATGCAGAAGTGAAATAAATTGCAGTTCCACCCTCATCCGCTGGGGGCTGGTGTCAGAAGTGAGCAAATCCTCATTGACTCCCATGTTAAAAATACCAATTTCACAGCAGAAATAACATGTTAACAGCCTGGTTCCAAAACATGTTTTTGGTTTAATTGATCTTGTTTATGTTCATGACAACTCTGAGGGGGGTGAATTTTTTGTCACTCTTCTGTTTAAGTGTATTAAATGCCTAAAATTCTGTATAATTAATGAGCATCAGACCCACGTGACCACAGTAGCTCCGTGGAAAGGCCTCAGTAGCCTCAGTCTGAGCCTCGGTCTCGCCTGAAAACTGTTCTGCGATTTTTAGTCTCTGAACTTAGACCAGTAGTTGTAGCATTTGTGTATTCTTGTTTGGATATTATTTGTGCAATTGTTGGACAAAACAACTTGCTTTGGCATTAATTGCACTAATAGAGCGTCCAAGGAGTCTCCACTTCATTTTTTTCGGTAAGTAAAATTATATTTATGTATTTTAGGTCACTGCCGCTTTTGCACTAGCTGAGCTTATCCCGCGACCGGGTGCCCTGTTCTCATGGGAACTAGTGCAGTTTAATAAAATGGAAATTAGTTAATGAAATTGATTATTAAAAGGTTCATATCCTATCCAATAAGGCGATAGACTCAAGTGTTTGGTTTTATATATTTTTTATAAAGTATGCATTTTGTATTACTCTTTTTCTTAATGTTAGACCTTTTACTACAGGCCATGATAAGCTATTAAGTATTTTAACCCCATATGCTTAAGTAGTTCTTTGTATGAAGTTTTCCTCTAGGTGATCCAGAGAGGCCTGACCTTTGGGTAAGCAACCAAAGAAGAGAGTGCTGGACTCCCAATTCACACTCCCGCTTGTGCAGTGAACACTTTGAGAGTCATCACTTCACCACGGACTCAAGGGTACAAACACATTACTTCATATTTTGGTTAAGATTGAAAAAATTGAAGCATTAGCTGTATAATATACAGATGTTACATTGCTGTCTAACGAGAAAAAAATTTCCCCCTCCCTTGAACTGTCTGTGACTAGGGCTGTTTTGACGGGGAAACAATCATGCTATTAATTTCCATCTAATTCTATGGATATTTATTCTGATGAACAAATTAATTTTTGTCAGTCTTTAATATGTAATTTTATGTACTGGGATTAATGAAAAATATTCATTTTAAACTAAAAGTTAGGCATTTAAGGATGAATTAACAAAATAATAAACATTCTACTGGTGTCAAATAAATCACACTGTAATTAAAATATATATTTTCAAAGTCTGGATAAAATCTAACAACATATGTTTTATAAATAACAAACACTCTCCACATGGCTTTTACACACACACACACACACACACACACACACACACACACACACACACACACACACACACACACACGCACGCAAGCACACACACACACACACAAAGTGCTCTGGTGTACCAGTGGGTTTTTGAGATACAGAAATTGACCTTGTTTGATGTGTGTGTATATATGTGAATCTCTTTTATTTTCGTCGTCTTCGTCTTCCTCCGCTTATCCGGGTCCGGGTCGCGGGGGCAGCATCCCAATTAGGGAGCTCCAGGCCGTCCTCTCCCCGGCCTTGTCCACCAGCTCCTCCGGCAGGACCCCAAGGCGTTCCCGGACCAGATTGGAGATGTAACCTCTCCAACGTGTCCTGGGTCGACCCGGGGGCCTTCTGCCGGCAGGACATGCCCGAAACACCTCCCCGGGGAGGCGTCCAGGAGGCATCCTGACCAGATGCCCAAACCACCTCAACTGGCTCCTTTCGATCCGGAGGAGCAGCGGTTCTACTCTGAGTCCCTCCCGAATGTCCGAGCTCCTCACCCTATCTCTAAGGCTGAGCTCGGCCACCCTACGGAGGAAACTCATTTCGGCCGCTTGTATCCGCGATCTCGTTCTTTCGGTCATTACCCAAAGCTCATGACCATAGGTGAGGATTGGGACGTAGATCGACCGGTAAATCGAGAGCCTGGCTTTCTGGCTCAGCTCCCTCTTCCCCACGACAGATCGGCTCAGCGTCCGCATCACTGCAGACGCCGAACCAATCCGCCTGTCGATCTCCCAATCCCTCCTACCCTCACTCGTGAACAAGACCCCGAGATACTTAAACTCCTCCACTTGAGGTAGGACCTCTCCCCCGACCCGGAGGTGGCAAGCCACTCTTTTCCGGTCGAGAACCATGGTCTCAGATTTGGAGGTGCTGATCCTCATCCCAGCCGCTTCACATTCGGCCGCGAACCTACCCATCAAGAGCTGAAGGTCAGAGCTGGATAAAGCTAGGAGGACCACATCATCCGCAAAAAGCAGAGACGAGATTCTCCTGCCACCAAACTCGACACACTCCACACCACGGCTGCGTCTAGAAATTCTGTCCATAAAAGTGATGAACAGAACCGGTGACAAAGGGCAGCCCTGGCGGAGTCCAACCCTCACTGGGAACAGGTCCGACTTACTACCGGCTATGCGGACCAAACTCACGCTCCTCTGGTAAAGGGACTGAATGGCCCTTAACAGAAAGCCACCCACCCCATACTCCTGGAGCGTTCCCCACAGGGTGCCCCTGGGGACACGGTCATAAGCCTTCTCCAAATCCACAAAGCACATGTGGATTGGTTGGGCAAACTCCCATGCCCCCTCCATCACCCTTGCAAGGGTATAGAGCTGGTCCACAGTTCCACGGCCAGGACGAAAACCACATTGCTCCTTCTCAATCTGAGATTCAACTATCGATCGGACCCTCCTCTCCAGTACCTTGGAGTAGACCTTTCCAGGGAGGCTGAGGAGTGTGATCCCCCTATAGTTGGAACACACCCTCAGGTCACCCTTCTTAAAGATGGGGACCACCACCCCGGTCTGCCACTCCCTAGGAACTGCCCCCGATGACCACGCAATGTTGTAGAGACGTGTCAACCATGACAGAGCTTATCCCTCTTTTATTTGATTTTTTTTATTTAGGCGAGACTTTGCCTGAAGGACACAGCTGTACCTACAATATTCTCTTCCTTTAAGGTCAAAAAACATCTACCAAGAAGGAAAGTACAGGTAAGCAGGAATGACAAGGTAAGTGTCAACCCCATTGGTTTTGTAAATAGTTTTGAAAAGGTTGCAGATGTAGAAGCAGGGGAAGACAGTGCAATAAAAGTTACTGTTGATCTGAGCAATATAATGATGTGTGAAGACTCACCTCAAGAGGTCTTTGTTACTCAATATGTAACACATGATGACATTCCTCTGCAAGCAACTGAGTGTGATAATGCTCATTTTGGTCACAGTGTTCAATACCAGAATGACTCAGACTCTGGTCAGTTTAACACTGTGCCATTACAGCCAAATAGCATCCTGAGTGACCATTGCTATCAAATCACAGAGTCTCCCAAATCGCTTAAAAGGAGAGTTCTGTCAGCAAATGAAAAGGTACGTGTAGTTCAGAAAAAGCCTAAATTGGAATCCAGCAGACAAGGAGATTGAAGGAAAGAATTTCTTCTTTGAAAAGTGTCACCAAAATTCTTCATAAGAAACTTCTAATATCAACTGAATGTGCCTCTCTACTTGATGGATTGGATGGTGTTCCAAAAGAGTTGTTTCAGAAAATAAATCAGAAGAAAAGATCATCTTTTTCTGAAAACTTGAAGCAATTTGCAACTACACTGCATTTTTACTCTCCTCAGGCTTATGACTACGCTAGAGAACACTTTCACTTGGCTTTGCCTAATCTGCAGACCATTCGCAACTGATACAGCAGTGTCTCTGCAAATCCTGGTTTTACTCTTCATTTACAGCTTTTAAAAGTCATGTTGTTGAGAAGAAGAAGGAAGGAAAAGAAACTTTGCTCTTTGATGTTAGATTAAATGTATATTCATAAGCAAACTGAGTTTGATGGGAACCAGATTCATGGCTATGTTGACATCGGAGCTGGTGAGATTGAAAATATTGTTGCAACACAAGCATTGGTCATCATGGTTGTTGCTCCCGATTGCCTACTTTCTTATCAACAGCATGAATGGGAAAGAAAGAGCTAGCCTCATTCGAGAAAGTCTGTGAAGGCTTCATGACATCAGAGTTAGGGTTGTATCCCTGACATGTTATGCCCCCTCCCAAAACATGGCCATGGTCAGGGAGCTTGGTGCCAATCTGGACATAATGGACATGAGATCATACTTTGTCCATCCAGCAGATCACACACAGAAAATCCATATTCTCTTGGATCCATGTCACATGCTCAAGCTTCTTCGCAATGTCTTTTCAACTGTTTAAAGTTATTGTTAGGGAAGATGGCCAGCTAATACGTCGGCAGTACATTGAGGAGTTGCACAAGCTTCAGGAGAGGTAAGGCTTGCATCTTGGCAACAAACTCAAAAGGGCTCACATTCAGAGGCAAAATCAAAAAATGAAGGTTCACCTTGTGGCCCAAATCTTTAGCAGCAGCATGGCTGCTGCTCTTGAGTACTGCGAGCAACAACTGAGGTATCCACAGTTCAGTGGATGTGCAGCCACAGTTGATTTCCCGCGCACAGCTGATGCTGCTTTTGATGTCCTAAATAGCCGCAATCCACTTGGAAAAGGACACAAATCACCCATCACACCAAAAACTAAAGAACGTGCCATGGTCACTTTAAAAGAAACAGTCTCTCCTCAGAGGGCTCAAAATCATAGGGAAAGACAACAGAGTGGTACATGTGCATTCTACGCAGAAAATGACACCCATCTATGGTTTCATTGCCTGCTTTAGAAGTGTGATCGACATCTATGAAGACCTTGTAGAGCATCCAGCTGCTCTTTCCCAATATCTTCTGACTTACAAACTCAGTCAGGTCCACTTGGGGCTGTTCTTCTCTGCAATCAGAGCATGTGGTGGTCACAACAACAACCCCAGTGTAAGGCAGTTCAGAGGGGCATACAAGCGTCTTCTTGTAAGGCACCAGGTTAAAAAGGGAACAGGTAATTGCCTTCTTCGTGATAACACAGCCATCCTTGACTCTACACCAGCAACTGTGAACATTGCACGCAGGTTGGATGTGGTGCCTGTAGAAGCACTTGTACCTGAAGATGAATCCATCTGTGATCTTCCAGATGTGAACAACCTGTCTGAGTACAAGGAAGCAGCGATTTCTTACATCAGTGGTTTCATTGTCAAAAAGTTGAAGCAGAAGATTACATGCATGCCTTGCTCACAGGCACTGACATCGGATGAATCGGTACATCCACTCTTGGCATTGAAGGACAGTGGTGGATTACAGAGACCATCACAAGGCATCACTGCAGTTTGCCATGCAACAGAAAGATGCTTCCAGCGGATTCTAAAAGCCAATGAAGGAAAGGCTCCACGTGGAAGAGAACAACAGCAGCCATTGTCGCCCAGGTTGTCACTGATTGTTCAGAGAAAAATCTCTTCCCACAGCTGCACAGCCACTTGTTTGACATGTGTGCTGAAAGTAATCATGTCCATGTTCTGGTAAAGATGGCTTCTGCATGGTACTGCAAAATTAGATTAAATCATATAGCACGGCAGGAGACGGACCGGATAAAAGAAGGCAAAACTGTCCGCAAGAAGCTCCCAAATTTAATCTATTTTTATGGAGATTAGAAAAAAGCTGTTCTGGTCATATCTTTTAGTCTGTCTGTACATTTTGTTATGTGCTTGTCAGAAGTTATGACCATGAACATTTTTCTGATATTTGCAGACAGAACATAAAATATGAAGAGCCTTACTTTCATTGGACATCCATTGAAATGTTACTTAGAGCCTGCATGAACGTGGCCTAAGTATACACTGACGAAGCTCATTATCCTATAAGTTTGACCCCAACATACAGGATGCTACACTAAGTTGTAAATGGACGTTAAACAGTCAGGCACAGTTTCATTTACTGTTACATATATGTTACTATCTATCCCTTAGAGTCTGCATGAACAGGACCTAAGATGATATTCTAACATTTATGTATTTACTGTAGAACTAAGAGAACAAAGTGAACACTTGATAAAGTTCGGAGTAAAAGTTACAACATGCAAAATGCATATGCAACCTTCTCAGTTTTCTGGTATATATTTGATGACACATTTCTTGATAAGTTGATGTTGAATTGAAGAAAAACAAAAACTATCTTAAAACTAAAATCATTTTGATTTGTTATTGCACAGGTTAGCTGTATTGTTGAATCCCAGCAGTATGAGGTTTTTGGTTTGTTCTATTTTGTTCCTAGCAGGTATTCATTTTCTCTCTGCGGTTGAGTTCCTGCCCCCCCCCACCCCCCACCCCCAGTTTTAGCTGCTGAACGTCATTAGCTTATCTGAAAGTAAGATTTAAAAGATCCTATCATCTTTGGTGATCTCACGCCAAAAAAACATCCTTTGTTCTGATGGTGAAATTAATTTAAGCTGATCTTTAACCTGTTGACCTCTATAACTTTATTCCTATTCCTACTTTCAAAGAAACCCCTGTGCAGATTCCTTCAGACACCTATAGCCCCATTCAGACAGGCCATGAAAAACGGACATGTTCTGGACTCTGTCCGTAAGACTTTTGTGTCTGAATACAAACATCCGGATAACGTTTTCCGTAATTAAACTGGACGACACCCCTAGTAACAGGTCCGGACTTGTTACGGACAAGGTGGCTGCTTCAGACTGGTGAGGTCGAGTTCCGGACAGGGAGGAGGGGGAGGAGGAAGGGATCGGGGGACGCTGTGCACACCTAGATAGCTCGCTCCTGTAGCATGCGGCGAACCATGGCAGCTCACCTCCTACGGGACCGTCTAGACGCGCAACGGAGCGCATCACACCGCTTCCGTGATTCCTTTTAACCATTGAGCTTCATCATCCAGGTCTCTTATGCGTCTTCGTGTGCACAGAATTATGCTTAACATAAGTCGGATCAGTGAGAGGAATTCTATCTCTCCGTCTGCCATGTTTGACTGAATGGCTTTGTTTGGGTAAATGAAGCATGTACGCCCGCCGCACTATGTTAGTCTGTCTCATAATCATGACAGTTATGTCATATTGAACAAAAGTTGTATTTGATTCTAATTTAAATTATTCTGTTTCAGGTGGAATTGCTGTGTGATTCCTGTGTTCTGTGGCCCATGACCTGTGTCAGCCCGGTTCTGGATGTGTTCTTGCTGAGTTATCTGTAGCAAGGTGCTCGGCTATCTGGGAGGTGGTCTGAGTTGGTTCTGTGCTCTGTGATGGCTGCTGGTTTCCTGGTGCTTGGGGCGGTTCCAGAGTGCACCTGATCCTTGGAGGTCTCACAATTCACATCCCAGCACACGCACAAACACATGCTTGTTGATGTTTGTTGTTCATGGTTTACATGTTTATAGTTGTTCATCCCACGTTTTCTTGATGATTCTTAGAAATGTTTCTTTACAGGTGCAGCAGCTGGTTGCTGTTTTTATGTTGGTTTCCTAGTTGTTTTTATTTTTCTCTCTTATTTACTTGTTTGTCCTCTATCAACCCTCTTTATTCCTGATTGGTTCAGCATTTACATGCTAATGTGGCGATACAAAAACCCAAACAAATATTACAATAACATACATTTTTATTCAAGGGCAACCTCGTACACAAAAGGCTCCTCTTGATAGAGCAAATCTGTTCAGCACATTCTGACAGACGGACCACGATTCGTCTGTCATGTTGCTGTACAGGACATTTTTAGAGTTTTCTTTTTAAAGATAAATAGTATTACATTTAAAGAGCAATACTTTCACATTATCATTTTCCCACACTTTCTGTATACCTTTATTTTGTTGTTCTTTAATAAAGAATGACAAATTATTTAAGTTTATGGGGTTTTTTTGCACACAAATATCTATCTATAAAAAATATCTGCAAATATCTGCAAAGCTAATATTTACATAACAAGTTTGATTGTGTTTTGCAATACGGCAGCCTCTAAGGTTTATTTTAGTAAGATTTTTAAACTAAGTAATGCTAGTAAAGAACACATTTCTATTGGCTGCTAAGAAACTGTTGGACTTCAAATGGGCCTGTTGTAGAAACAACTTGGCATAAATGATTCTTCCTTCCTTTTTTGTCTTAACCAAAGAAATTCCAGTAATTGAGCAAAAACATTTATTTTTTCACATCACATTTTATAAAACAACAGAACACAAAGTGTTGGTACATTTAAAACAAACTTCAAATAATAAAAGGGGTCCAGACAGCTGCAGAGTGAGTGGAACATTGGGTTGTGAAGGAAGAACAGAGTTGTCAACAGTGTTATGGCTATAGATAAATTATATCAACAACACATTAGCTATAACAGTCAGGAAAGGATATGTTTATCCTGTTTGCCTGAAAATAAATCTGTCCTACAGGCCAAATTCAAAAGCAGCGAGACTCCCACCTGGAAGTCTTTCACTGCTTTTGGAGCTGGCCATTAAGACAATTGGCAATATTAGTTAAAAAGAATATAATTTCCCCTATTTGTGAAATGAACTTTGTCTGACAAAAATGTCCCTGGACTGTCATGTCTGATGTGAGGATGCACAACAACGGCACCATTTAAGCTAGAAATAAATGTAGCCATTAGGGGTTGTATGAACTAGTCGACTTCACTGCTCTGTAGTGACTTTTTATGCCTGTCATCGACTAGTCGCTGTCATGTGATAATGACAAGATGCAGTCCTCGGAAAAGACAGCAGGTGACGAGCCCCTGCGCGTCTGGATTGAGGAAGAGGCGACGCGCTGTGCCAGAGCATCGGTACTGACACCCGCCGTAAAACGGACATTTAACCAAATTGTGACCTTTTCCCTCTTGCAATTTAACCTTCCCCTCACCCCCATCCTAGTCTTAACCAGCTTGCGCATGCAAAGCTCTGATTGTTGACGCGCTCCAGACATCTGCGTCCTGAGCACGGCCACAGTAACATTATCAAATCAGGTGTCACCACTCAAAAACAAATGTAACGCGATCGTTCATGTCGGCTCATTTCCTTTTATGTTTTCTGTCTTTTATTTTTGCCTGATGGGGCGCATCATCTGTTTTGTCCTCCGGTGACGCACTGCGGCCGGCGAGCAGCTCGCACTCCGCTGTTTTTGCGGTCGGTAGATCTTTTAGAACTGCAGTTCAAAGGTAACTCATGAGGTGAATATATATGAACCCAGGTAGCAGTTTTTCTTTAGGATTGAGAGGAGATGCAGGAATATAATAAACAGACAGGACAGAAAAATAGTCAAATTAAAAACAAATTCGTTTTTGTACCTGGTGGTTGCAACAAACAGACACCATTGAAGGTAATCAGAAGTGAGGAACAGAAAATGAAATAATTATTTTAATGTTTAGAGCAGCAGGAACTCTGAGAGGCTGCAGGCGCATCAGTGAGTTTGTGGCCGCTGCGCAGGGGGAGGGGGGAGAGGGCTGAAGCAGGAACAGTATATATATGCAGAAACTACCGTTGTTAAAAGAGATGTGTTTAACTTTGAAAATCTGGGCGCAATTTTAATTGTCAAAAACTCCAGCGAAACAACTGACCCCCCCCCCCCCCCCCCCCGCCCCTCCACCGCTTCAGGTGTATGACATCATCAACGACTAGTCGAAGTTGACTCGATTTTCATTACTTGACTGTCCACTTTAAAAAAAATTAAGTCGTGCAACCCCTAGTAGCCATAACACTGTTAACAAACCTCCTGGCCTTCTGAATTTTAGCAGGTTTTACACCTGCCCTCCATCTACACCTTTGGGTGATGGATGAAATGATGATCATCATATGAGGGTGTAGAAGGTGAAGCCGGTACGGGTCCTCCTTCATCATGTTGACCAGCTTCACACTGCAGACCACCCCCATGTCATTGCTGCCACAGTTGATGAGAAGGACATTAGGAGCTGTTCTTCCTCGCAGGGAGTGGAAAAAGAAGGGGAGAAGGTCTTTCCACCTCAGTCCACCCCAACCGAACCAGGAGACACAGACATCAGGTAGGCCAAGGTTGTCTCCGAGGGTCTCTGCAGCTCTCTGGGCACCACGCCTCACGTAGCTGTCTCCAATGATCCAAATGACCGTGGAGAAAAAAATAACAGGTTTGGCCTAGCTGTTTAAAGTACAAAACCATACATGAAGTGGTCAAGACAGGTACTTGGTACTTACACTTGCTGCTTTGTGTAGCTGATGTTGAAGACACACAGGCTGCCATGGTGACCTTTTGACAGATCTAAGAAAAAAATGTAATAAAAGAATGAAACTTAAAAACTCCCAGACCTCATTTCATGATTGCTAATCAACTATGGCTGATTTATTGTTTGGATCACAGTGAGTTACACTAATTCTAATATATTATATTTTTATTTCTATTATACATACACAATTATTTTAGGTGTGTTCTTGCTGTGTATTAGTTCTAATTCCATGCAGTCGTTCTTTTTAAAACACAGAAACGGTTTTGTTACCTGTTTTGTCGCTACGTTTCGTCGACGGCTGCAGGCTTCCTCAGGCTGACGCTGATGGTGGGGCGTCACTTCCTTCTCCCTTTATCAGCGGGCAGCAGAGGACACAACATAAACACACCAACAAAACCATACACAACAGTTAGAAACAGACTAGTACACCCAAAAGACAAAATATCAGCTGGACTTAAATTTGGAGTCATTTACGAAATCCCATGCAAACTCTGCAATAAAACATACATAGGAGAAACCGGACGCCAACTCAACACACGAACAATAGAACATAGAAAGGAGTGCGAGAAAGAGGCAAATCGAAAACACACAAGAGCAGCAAAAGAAGAAGCAGAAAGCACAATAAACAAGTCAGCCGTAACAGATCACTGCATAAGAGAAAACCATATAATGGACTGGGACAACACAAGGATCATAAACATTGAACAACAAAAATACAAAAGATGGATTAAAGAAGCAATCGAGATAAGGAGACGTGGATGTGGGACCATGAACAGGGACGACGGAGTGTACACGTTGGACTGCGCATGGGACTGCATCGTCGGAGAGGGGAGAGCGGGCAGTAGAGGGCGACAACGTCCTCTGCTGCCCGTGGATGAACGGAGAAGGAAGTGATGCGCCACCATCAGCGTCAGCCTGAGGAAGCCTGCAGCCGCCGGCGAAACATAGCGACAAAACAGGTAACGAAACAGTTTGTGTTTTAAAAAGAACGACAGCATGGAAATACATAATTATTATTTTCACATGACTGTTATCAGGCTCTCTTGTTCTGGTTCTCATGATAATTCAGTTTCTTCCAGTAAATTATCTTGTGCTTGCTTCATCTGAATAATGTCTCTTTACTTTTGGTGAATTGTACTGAGTCCAGAATAAAGGTTACTTGGCTGTACAACATACAAACAAGTATTAAGTTTTAGAAATATATGAAATGTATTTAGCCTGCTAATTTATCTCAAATACTAATAACTACCGTATTTTCCGGACTATAAGTCGCACTTTTTTTCATAGTCTGGCCGGTCCTGCGACTTATACTCCGGAGCAACTTATATACCAAATTATGTAGGCTATACCGTGCTGCTGTGGGCTGCTCCGGACCAGGAATGAGCTCCCCTGCCCCGCTGGGAATAAAAAACACACAGCCATCACCTGCTGGAGCCTTTTGCGCACTGGATCCGGCCCAGGTTTCAGCTCCTGTGCTCCGCCATCACCTGCTGCAGCCTGTTGCGCGCCGTTGCGCACTGGATCCGGCCCAGGTTTCAGCTCCTCTGCCCTGCCATCACCTGCTGCAGCCTGTGGTGCGCTGCTGCGGGCCGGAGCTCCCCTGTCCCGCAGGGAGGGTTTCAAACACCGCCATCCTCTGCAGGAGACCGTGGCGCGCTGCTGCACCCGCGTTGTTTATTCTTTTATTGTTACCGGTACTTGTCTTGCAATGTGAAACGCGTGGTCTCAGATTTTGTAAGAAAAATAATAAAATTTCTCCCCAAAATGTGACTTATAGTCCAGTGCAACTTATATATGTATTTTTCTTCTTCATTATACATTTTATGGCTGGTGCAACTTATACTTCGGAGTGACTTATAGTCCGGAAAATATGGTACGTAAAAAATATTGACAACTTGCTCAAAGCAAAATATATTTTCATTAAGGAAATAACTTATAAACTTACTGATTTAATACTTTTTTTATTCACAGAAAGATATATATGATGTTTAATTTAGCACTTTTATTGTTGTACAGTATAAGGAGTCCTTTTCTTTTGACAAGATGAAAATTTGCATATTTACATTAATAAATCAAACTTTAACCACTTATACAAATTGCTCTTAATATGTTTGATACAGCAAGCTAGTTTATATAGTTTGGAGTAAATATTTTGGATACTTTATCAATAATTTGACAATTTTATATACATTTTTTCTAACATTCTCTAAACATTGATAAAATTTGAACAAATATTGGTCAGTAAGACTGGTTAAACTTGTTTTCTGTTCTTTAGAAATAAAAATAAAGCTTTTGAATTACTTGGATTACTATTTTCATACTCAGATTAGGATTTTGAGACAAAAATTTGACCTTTGTGCAAATCAGATTACACAGCAAAGAGATGTGCTTGGGTGGATGACAAACACAGTTCTCAGAAGTACAGAAATACCACTTTGTGCTTTTTCACAGTCGGAGAAATCCTTAGTCTTTGAAGTAAATGAACTGATCTTAGCTCTGCTTTATTTTTAATGTGCCAGCTTTTCTTTTCTGGATGATATGAGACTTTCTGTAGATAAAGGAGGAACACCCATATTGTTTATGTGTAAAACCAAAAAACTAAAAATAAACAAAAGCATTCTGTGTGACTTTTGTAAATTACTACATGTAAATTACAATGTGCTACAAGGTTTCCAGTGTAAGATTATAACCAGTTAAAAGCCAGTGCTATACCACACAGTATCCACAACACTTAAGGATGTTATTTATGTGTGAAAATGACACTTCCTAGTTATTATCTTTATTTAGATGGTAACTGATGAAACACATGTTAATTTATGGAAAGATACAATTTGAAGCCTTCTTTTCTCTGGCAAGGTTTCTGGTTGAGAGCTTGTAAGAGTGTTGAATGTGACTGGATTTTTATTTGTGAATGGTTCTGTTCTGTATATTTATTTTCTTTTTTTGGATCATCGTGGCATCACACACTTTATTTGGCCCTAAAGCATTTCTTATGGGTAGACTCTTCCAGCCTGAGCGGCCTACAGTACAGGAAGGTCAAGTAGCTGCCTGGCTGGAATCAGGTGTTATGTTCAGCAGATATCATCTTCTTATGTCCATCCAGGATTTCATTCCAGAAATGACACAGTCTGGTCACTTGCAGGTGTGGTCCGAACTGCTTTGGCTCACATAACTCGTGCATTGCACTCTCATCCTGTTAGTCATTCATGAACTACTCTTGTGAGATCAATCCTCACATGTGTCTGACCGCTCGGCCATGGCTTACATAATGCTAAACAGATAGCATGCTGGTTTTTCTCCAAAAAAGGGGTACCTTCAGGTTTTCTTTTGAAGCCAGATGTAAGTGCTTCTCTTTGGTAAGTGACAGTTTCCCATTGATATTTCTAGTAAATGGCTCGCTGTCCCTTTCTCCAGTTCCCAAAACCTGGAGTGAATGCCTTCATATTGTTGTTTTAGTTTATTGTGATGCTAATGTTCGTCTGAGACTCCTAAGTCATCTATCATGGATGACAGGAAAGCTGGGGCCATTGTGACAGCAACTACACACACACACACACACACACACGCGCGCGCGCGTACACACACACACACACACACACACACACACACACACACACACACACACATTCAAAACTGAGTAGCTCAATGGAGGGTCTGCATAACTAACACTTTTTAACACTAAACAGTACAATCAAACTGTTTTAAGCTAAATTCAGTCTCTATAACTAGGTGAACTCTTTTGCCTTCATACTATTGATCCCTGACACAGCTCATCAAAGAACTGAGAGAGAAAAAGCAGCTTTCCTCAGGCTGTGATGGACAACAATTTCAGATAACCATGAATTTCTCTGAAAAAAATTGTTCAATTTTAGAGGAGCCCAGGTACAAGTCCCACACATTGGGAGCTGTCTGTCACTAAATGTGTACAATTAAAGAGAAAAGACTGAGCTCTACTCAGTAAGTGCAGAAATGTTCCGATCCACAGGGTGTACAGTTTAAATGACGACTTTTATAAAACCAATAAATAAATGCAACTACTGCAGATTTATTTGACAGGAAAATAAATGCCTCCTGATGGCTCTAAATCACTCCCACAGCACTCTTTAGTGCCATTCCAGCTGTGCGAGGTTGTATTTTTCCAATGAAGCATGTTTGAGGTATGATAAACCAATGTGTCATCCATAACCGTAACTTTAGACCAAGTTAAATGTGACAAGCCATTTTAGAACAAATGGATCCAACTACAAATGGGACTGTTGGATTGTTGCCATCCTAAAACTGCTCTTAAATTTCTTAGCAGTCTATGCAAACATGCTTTAAACCTTTACAGTGCTGTTGCTGCTAGTGGTGTTGTCACTAGGGCTGCTCGATTATGGCAAAAATAATAATCACGATTATGGTGACTGAAATTGAGATCACGATTATTTAGGACGATTTTTCAATTTATGTTGATTTTATTTGTTTTTATTCAGTCTTAAAATTGCTCAGGGCACAATCAGGACAAAAATAAGAAACAAGATGATCACTAAAAGAACTCCTGATTCCCAGTATATTAAGACCAATATACTTATAGCTCATAGTCTATGACCCAAGGGCTATAGACCTTGGTTTAACTCATTTAAGTCTAACCAGTACAGACCCAAATACCAATATCTTGCAAATACTGACAGCAAGAATTATACAGTGGCATTTATAACAAATACATGCAAATAAATTGATGTTCACAAAATGTTGCATAATACGTATTTAGTCGTGTCAAGGTGCTGTAGGAGAGTACACTAGCACCGTGTCCTCAGAAAGATTAGTTATTATTTATCAGCGTGAGGAACTTATTTCTGCCGTATTTATAAACTATTTATTTACAAGTCCACCAGTTAATGTAATAATTGTCCCAACCACAGCTGCACCCCCCACCCCCCAACCCGGTCTCACAGCAATCGGGGCAAGCTGCACGTGTGTTTAGCACGCTGCCTGCACGCGCACATTTAGCCGTTTTTAGTGGCTCAGGAGTCCGCAGGTGCGGTGTGTGTGTCACTCACTCTGGTTACTCCAACAGGGAGCCGGCTCCGAGAGCTGTCTTTAGCGACTGACACATCACTACATCATTCCCTTTCCTAATGTCCTGAAGAACGGTCCGGAGCGCAGGCGGAGTGTTTAGCTAACCTGCAGGAAATGTCGACGACAGTTATCCAGAAAGCAGCTAAGGGTTACCAGAGATGTTTCTGAGGTGTTCGCTAGGTACTTTTAAGTTAAAAAGTCAAGAAGGTGGTCTGAAAAGCTGCTAGAAATAGCGTAAAAGTCACTAAGTTGGCAACACTGTGGGAGGAGTGCTTCATTTGCAACTCAGGGCAGCGCAAGCGGGAGGAACAAATAATCGGCTTGTTTTGTTTTTATAATCGTTCAAAACTCAGATCGTAATCGTGATTAAAATTCAATTAATTGAGCAGCCCTAGTTGTCACTAGTAAAATCTACAAAATTTCATGCAAATAACTATGTAATGTGAAATATATGACAGTTTAAAGATTTATAAAATAAGGTTGGACAAACTGTTGTGAGATTTAGGGAGTTTGGAGCCATTCTAACCCTGGCTCCTCACTGGGGACATCATCGGCGCAGAACAGCAGTGGAATGGTTTTTCGAAGGATGTCAATCCACACTGTGAGTGGCACGCCATCCTCTTCACTGGACTTGCGAAATCACCAGATCCCTCAAGACTTCCTCCACCATTAAAGCAAAAAGAAGAAACACACCGTTGCACTTGTCGAAAGATATTGGCTGTGTGTGAGGTCACACGTATAGACATTATCTACATTCTAGAGATTAAACTACACACTTGAGTCAACTCTGTTTGCTATCAGTTGTTAGATTCTGAAAATGACCAATCAGATTAACCTATGAGGCTTAGATCGTGTATAAATATCCCGGATACTTATATATCGATCTAAGTTCATACACCAACCCGTTTGGTCTAATTTTAATCCAAGGATTAATGTTTAATTTAGATGATTAAATTTAATAGCAAAAGTTATTTTGAATCAGAAGCTAGGGATCTTTTCTTGTCAATAACCAGAAATATTATACCATTCCTGTGTTTCGTTTCAATAAAGAGGCAAGTTTAAAAATGAAGAAATTTTATTACTAACAATTTTAAACTTAAAGATTTGAAATGACAATTATAAACGACAATTCATGAATGACAATTTAATGACAATTTTTAACAGCTTTGATATTAAACTTGTTTTAAAAGAACAAACCTGTGGCTGGATGGAAACTAAATTGGAAATACGAGTTTAGATGCGTGAATGGAATTATTAGAAGGTTTCTTTCACAGAGAGAAGAAGCGTTCTGGATGGAAATGATGTTTTGCGGCTAACTGAGTTATTCACTTAGAGAAAACATCAAACGCATTCCTGTGTTCTACCTCACCCAAACAGTAGGATCTTGTGGATCCGGAGATCAGGAGGATGTTGTCCATCCAAGATGACACTCGGTCCGGCAGGGAAGACCCGAGTGTCCGATCATCTGGTCTAGATATGTCACACAGTTGTCGAGCGTTTGGCGGATGGACGTTCTCGTCTTAACTTAACTCAGAAATCAACATCTCTGGGTAGAGTTTTCGTTAGCTGGTTACAGTTTCATTTATTCTTAGCTTTTCTTGTCAGCGTGAGAAAACAGCAGGTGGAGGCTTTAGGGACGGCCGTTCCCTTCCTCCATGATGTTGGTTCAAGAACTGACTGAAGCTGGTGATGGTTACAGTTTACAAAGCTCTCAGGACACTCCCACTCTCTCAGCAAGAAAGCCTGGTCATGCGTCAAAAACATGTGTTGCAGTTATCGTTTATCTGGACTCTGTGTTCGATGGATAAGGTGAAACTGACCTTCTTTGCTGAACACATCTTTTACTGTCATCAACCATAATCATCTTAATCATTATTATACCCAAAGCATAAATTCATTTCATGTAATTAAAATACCTTTATATTGAACCAAGTGATCATTTATGATGATTTTCATAAATAATAATAAAATAAAATATATTTTATTAATATTATCATTTAATTATTATCATCCTGATCTTGAAGTGTCCTCCTGGGATGGAACAGCAGCAGATAGGTGATATGATATTGAGCAGACATCGTGGCTCCTTGATTAATCTGTGGATTTAAAAGTACTGTTTGACCCAGCTGGGTAAATGTGACCTTTGCCACAAATTAGAGGACCTTGATGCTGCTGCAACATAGATAAGACATTGCATATCTGCAGTAGACTTTTATTTTAAAAATTACCCATTGTTTTACACTGATACTGTGTGTGCTTTAGAATAGAATAGAATAGAATTCAACTTTATTGTCATTGCACATGTCACAGGTACAAGGCAACGAAATGCAGTTTGCATCCATCCAGAAGTGCTTTAGCAATTGTACAGAATGTTTATTTACACAGAATTATGCAGTAGTGCAGTTAAGATCAGTGAGTTATGTAAATAATTTCTACAGGTATGGGACATTTGACCCATGTCAGGAGGCAGAGTTCAGGAGTCTGACAGCTGTGGGGAAGAAGCTGTTCCTGTACCTGGTGGTCTTAGTCCGGAGGCTCCTGTAACGCTTCCCAGAGGGCAGGAGGGTGAAGAGCTCATGTGATGGGTGACTGGGGTCTTTTATGATTTTCCCAGCCCTTTTCAGATTCTGTTTTCTGTAGATGTCCCTTATGGCAGGAAGTGGTGCTCCGGCGATGCGTTGGGCAGTTTTCACCTCTCTGCAATGCCTTCCGGTCAAAGGCAGAGCAGTTCCCATACCAGAATGTTAAACAGTTGGTCAGGGTGCTCTCGATGGTGCAGCGACAGAAGTTAACATTTCCTGTCTAGCCCTATGTTAATTGCGGAAATTGACGCGTTCCAGCAAAAATATAACCCAACCATTACTTTAGGCAAGGCGAGGCAGCTTTATTTACATAGCACTTTTCATACACAAAGACAATGTTTCCAATTAGCAAGAAATATCAACATGACAAAAAGTACACACAAATTAAATTTTCAGTGGACAAAATTAAAATCTGAGCAGTTACAGTTCAGAACAGTCATTCAAAGGCTGAAGAATACATGGTTTTCAATTTTAATTTAAAAGTTACAAGAGTTGGGTTACATTTGAGGTCATAAGGAAGCTGATTCCATCTGTGAGCAGCACAGTAGCTAAAAGCAGCTTCAACCTGTTTGATTTTGACCCGAGGTTGTACCAGCTGACTGTTTCCTAAGGTTCTGCTCAGTTCTCTTGGTTTTTGTTAAGATTAGCGGCAGTGCTCTGAACAAGCTCCAGTTGCTTCACAGCTTTTTTGGGAAGCACAGTCAAAAGACCATTGCAATAGTCTAGCTTGCTGGAGATGAACTCATGAATGAGGTTCTCTAGGCCTGGCCTGGACATGAGACCTCTGAGGCGAGACATTGCCTGACAAGTTCCGCATCGCGGCTGGTTTGGATCAATGCCGTAGTCTATAATGGATTATATTTGAAGCAGCGGCGTTCTGCTGCCGAAATGCAACATTGATGCTTCCAGTGTGGATTTGGGGTAAGATGGCGGAAAACAATTTTGGTTTTGGCTTGAACTCTTAACATGCAGACATACCGGTCCCTAGACACAACTACTATTAAACAACATTACATCCATGTGTGCATGCCCCCTTGTCATGCACCCCGACAATATACGCATCAAATTAAACCTCAGATTCTCATCTTTTTGATGACAAACCATTCTGACACACAACAACAACAGCGCTGACACCAATGCCTGTTTTACAGACACATTTAAGGGCTTTCTGCAAGTCAAACGTCAGTAATTCCCAGCAAGTTTGGTCTCATTATTGTAACATTCTAAAGAACATAATCCAGTAAAATAATTAGGTCCACAACCCATGATAGATCCTTAAAGGCACAAAAACAGCAGAAGACGTTTCTCAGCTGACGATTTTTTTTAAAATTTCCATTGCTTGTATCAGGCGTAATTTATTTCTGTCGGTGATAACAATGCTACAAATTGCTATCCATAAGTATTAGCATTTGATTGACCCCAATGGTCGGCCATTTAGGAGGGGACTGGGTGGTGATTGGTGCCTCCAATAGCCAATGAGTGTGACAGACAGCTGAGTGCTGACGCACAGCTCCCACCATTGTAGAATCAACCAGTTTTATTGGATGCTGTGGTTAATGCTTCATACTTAGAGCCAATGAGCAGCTGAGCATGCTGATGTATAGTTTGTTATGCTTTCATGTAAATAGAAGTGTAGAGAGCTGTGCGCACCCGGCATTTGTTTTCTCTAGCGACTTGATGCGTAAATTATGTGTGCTTTATCGTGGTATCACCAAGTTTTTTTTTGTTTTAAATATCGCTAAATGTACAGAAAACGTAAACACATGCTTGATGAACAAGTTGAGATAGAGGTGGACTCAGTGGCTGAGGACAGTTTGCGGTTGGGCTGGATTGCCTGTCTGGTCCAGGAGAATTGCAAGGGTGAAGTTTCTATAGCTTGTTTACATGTTTTATCAGGACTCAGAGAGGGGGCAGGGTGCACCTAAAGCTTGGTTTATGCTTGACGCATTCACTTTCCGCGCGGTAATGCGGCTCGCGGATGGAACGCGCTTCACAACTCGCAGCTTTTATGGTTCATGCGGCTTGTCTCTGCGGTGAGCCAATATTCTCCCAAACTGAACAGGGCAGCATGGAGCTCTACGGCATGCACCCAACACTACACCATAGTAGAAGTAGAAATGACTGTTTACAACATGGCATTCCAGCATTTTTAACAGTGTTCTCGTCTTTTCCGACAGTGCGAGCTATTTCTCTCCAAGAATTATTAACAACATGTTGATCACGGTGATCTCTGAGAGCTGAATCATACAAATGTCTGTATTTACGAACCTCTGCCATACTAGTTACTGCCGGTCCGCCATGTTTTTCTGCGTCCGTCCGTCCGCGTGGTTAGAAATTTTCCGAGGTGCGCTTTGCGGAAATTCTGGGCCGTGCGGAGGCGCGGTGGAGGGGCGTGGTTGTTAAAATGACGCAACTTTTCCGCGCGGAGCCGTGCGGACCTCGCGGACGCGTCAAGCATAAACCAACCTTTAGTGAGGTGATATCCCGTGGAGTTGGTGGTGTGTGTGTATTTATTTATATATATATAAATGATAAATGACCCGCACTTGTATAGCGCCTCTCAGAGTAAGGACTCCAAAGCGCTTCTACAGTGTCTTATTCATCCATTCACACACACATTTACACACTGATGGTGATGAGCTACGATGTAGCCACAGCTGCCCTGGGGCGAACTAGAGGCGATCTCCTCTCTCTCTCTCTCTCTCTCTCTCTCTCTCTCTCTCTCTCTCTCTCTCTCTCTCTCTCTCTCTCTCTCTCTCTCTCTCTCTCTCTATCTATCTATCTATCTATCTATATATATATATATATATATATATATGGCCCATAAAACTAGTTTTGACAATTTTTATATTGAAACAAGTATATTTAATAATTTTTGATTTTGGAATATGAATTTTCTGTAACTAATAGTGTGACATTGTGTGTAGATACATATTCTTCTAGGTGTAAGCTTTCTGTGGAGCCCTCATTGATACCTGTAGGTTGAAGCATTCAAAAGTTATAGCACTTTTCCCAAACGTTCCCAAATGTGTCCAATTTGGATAGGTTTAGATAAACCAAAGGTCCCTCTATAAAGCTCCTGGACATACCCACACAAAAGTAGTGTAAAATAATTTTTTTTACAGATATTCTTTTGAAATTAAACTTTTACACCAAGACACTTATAATTCTCGAAAAATTAATAAAATAATCTTTAGTATTTTTTTAAGTAAATGAAATAGAAAATAATTCACAATCTTATTTGAAATACGTAGTTTAACAATTCAAAAGATTGCTAATGATGAAGAGCCCCAATAACTAATTTTATTAGGTGGAACAGTTTCGGTTTAGTGCTGTCACGCTCAGCATAGAAAAAGTCAAGTAGAAGCCACGCAGATGTAGGCAATCTGCCGCCTGATTCTGAGCCAGGCCCAGCGCTGTTTCGTGGCAGAGTGCTGGGCCAGATGTGACTGTGGTTCTGCTTGCATTAGAGGGAAATAAAAGGCTGTTCCAGGAAATGGATGAAAGGGGGGAAGAAGGAAGCAGAGCATTTAGCTATTGTTCTCCCAGCTCAAAGGACAAAACCAAGCCAGTTAAAAAGCTTTATACACTATCACTTAAATTAGCTCCAGCATTTATTTCTTGCAGGGTTAGAATAGCTCTTATTTATAATTTAATGAAAAGCTTTTGTGTTTAAATACCAGTGAGAATTCACCACCAATTCACCAAAATGAACAATTTACTGTAAAGATTTAGATAAGAAACAAGTGTTAATTTAACTAAAGAAGCATAATGTGTTAGGTTTAGGTCACATCTTGTATTAATCCAAATAAGCAGGTTATATAATTAAATAAAATATTAGGGATAAGTTATAAAGGATTTAATTCACTGAGGTAACATCGGAAAAGTCCATCTTCTTTATTGCAAAAACTCATAGAAGCAAACTGCAATGTAAACCTTTCAGGTAAATGGAAAATCACACACACACACACACACACACACACGCACACACACACACACACACACACACACACACACACACACACACACACACACACACACACACACAGAGAGAGAGAGAGTCTCTTCAACATAAATAGGATGATGTGAAAAATCTCTGGAGAAAAACTAAACAAAACCCTAAAGTAACAATAATCCCGGCAGAGGCAGTAATGGCTCTTAACACCTGAACTGACTGGTGCTTGAAAACACTTGTTGAAGAATTTTAATAGTACAAATGCATTTTGTACATGCTAAAGCACATTTTATCTGAGAAATTTGATTCAAATGTAACATAGAGTAGAAGAAAACATGTCAAAAGCAGAAATATCCTTTTTATGTCAGAACCTTTTAACTTGGTGTCATGACCTCCAAAAATAGGAATCATAATTGATGTGACACAACCTTCGTTAAAATGTAAAAAGATAGTCAGAAAGACAATATTCTGTATCAGTTTATATGATCTGAGCTGCTATTATATTTCCTCAAAAGCATTGTGTTTTTAGACTTGTAGAAGTTTAATATTTCTACTTCACATTGCCTCTCAAACATTTGCTTAAATACTCTGTTATTCAGGTCATAGTAAATCTGTTTTCTAAGGTAACTGGACTTCTTTTCTTGTTTTTGAATATGTTTCACTCTTCTTTCCAAGAGCCTTTTTCGTTTATTTATTCAGTTCTGTTGAAAAAGCCCCTTTGGCCAGAAGGGACATAAAAGTTACCTCAAAAAAAAAAAAAAACTCTTAGCATTAAAAAAGTCGGTAGAAAAATCAGTCAGTCTATTATGAAACTAATAGGTGAAAATTGTATAAGTTTAAGGGGAACTTAGAACAACTTTTAAAAAATTGGGAACAGTTCTTTGAGCCTTTTTAATGAGGCTCATAATGGTCCAGGAACCCTGATAAATGGCCATACACAACCCTATAACAAAGCCCTACAATAGAAAGACTGGTTTACTCCACCCACTCACTCAGCCAGAACAAGAATATTAAATGTGCTGTGTGCTATAGACCAGTTTACCTCAATGGCTGCCTGAAGCTGGAAACTCTGTGTACAGCCGTGTACACCATCTGGATAACTCTTCAGGCAAGTTATGAATCTTGTTTGGCATTCATTCAAAGTCTGGATATTCCCAGTCCATCCTGGAACATTTCATGGACATTAGCTAAAGCTAATGTTCTGCAGTAAGTGTTACTGCCACCAACATTTATATATTGCAGAAGTGGGTCTGGACATAATGACTTAAGGTGGCATGTCTACGCTTATGATGCCTTGTACCAGCTACAGAGCCATTAAGTTACTGATTAATCAGGTCAGAGATGGCGCAGACTTTTTGTTATGGTACATTTGACACCCCAAGCTGCCTATATTAAACGACAAGATAAATGCAGCTTTGAGTTCTAGGACCCCTTAAAGATGTTTTATGTAGTTTATTCCTGAAACAAACTAAACTATAAGACTCTACATTTTTTTATAGCCCAGAGATTCATTCAGACTAAATACAGTTTTTAGATTTAATGCAGATAGAGTTCATTAGGAGAGGTGTGTAGCTGCTTTAAAGTTAAGAGAAAAACTGAATGAAACTAAACCTGTTTTTAAACGTATATAAGCTTACACATCTATGCATAAGCTCAGCTATATATAGATACATTATGCTTACAGAGTGATTTAGGTTATAATAGCTGTATTTTTTTTTTGCGGGTCGGGAATGGATTGAGACACTGGCTGTGTCCAAATTCAGGTGTTGCGTGCTCATGAGGCCAGATTTTAAGACCAGTGATGTCACAGCACCACGACAAAGACTATCCAGATCCAAAGAGTGCTCAGAATGTGGTCTTGAAATTTGTTCTTTTCCCCAATTTTGAGAACAGGTGCGGTGTAGTCTCCTCACCTCTATAAATCCTGAGATGCACTGCAGGATATCACACACATGGATATTAAATACAGTAGTGTTTTCATGTTTTTCAGTACCCCAAATTATTCATGTCATGAAGCTAGGTTAAATTGACATGAAATTGGTAGGAGCTTTTAGACTACATAAAAGGCAAATAATTCTATACCAGCGTATTATTGCGTCTCAGCCTGACATACAAAATATGACAGCGCAGTAACAAAACAACGAAAAAGTTTGCAACATGTGCGAGCTCCATTTCTGCAGCTTCTTTTTAGTGGGGTAGCAGTTGCTAGGTGGCAAGAGGACTTCCATCAAAGTAGGGGCGAGACTATTGTTTAAGGCTAGACCAGTCCAAATTGATCTAACCAGTCACAGAAGAACACATTCTCCTGAGACCAATGAGGCCGGGTACTCATGAGCATGCAACTCCTGAATTTGGATACAGCTACTATCCTGCATCTGTACTGACAACAGCGGGGTCCTCATTTTCCAGGGGGATGAATTGGATCCCTGACTAAAATAGATAATAGCAACTACAGGGTTAATCTTCTCAGTTCTCTTTATGCTTTGCTTCTAGACTGTACTAAACATCAGAACTTCTCTAAGTGATAATAATAATAAAAATAATAAAAACAATGTCAGTAAATGCAAATTGTTTCTGTTTAACCCTCTCAGGCTCAAAATAAGTTTTGATGAAAGGACAAACAACTAAGTCCTTCTGGGGTACTTCTGAGTTAAAAAATGCTCATGAAATTTGTATGTGGAGTAACCAGGGGTCTCATTTATCAAACATTGTGTAGAATCCTTACTAAAACCGAAGTTAAGCTCAGAAAAAAAAGTACTTACGCCAAGTAGGTTTGTGATCTATCAAACATGGAGTACGCACAGCTGCACACAATCTCTGCTTCATAAATCAGAAACTATCTAGATAGGTTTTCAGCTGCTTTTTAATCACATCCCACCCTGACCACGCCCACTTACTGCCATAAATGGTCAATGCAAAGTGCCTTGTGGATCTCATGCATATAAATAAGCCGGCTGTTGCAGCGCTCCACCAATGACGATGGCGACCGTAGATCAAGGCAGATCAAGGAAGTGCAATTTCACAGAAGCAGAAATTTAGGTACTTATGGGTGAGGTGGAGATATGAAAGGAAGTGCCTTTGCAAAACAAATAAGAGAAAATCCACGGCGTGGCACAGCGTTGCTGAAGCCGTCAATGTTATGAATTCTTCAGAGAGATCTGTGGCGGTTATAAAAATAAAATGGTCCAATTGGGATTCAATCTCCAGACTCCCGGGTGAAAGTCACGCACGCTAACCAGTCAGCCAAACGGAGATCTCCCTTGCCCAAGTAGCCAGGGCGCACGATCAATCGGGTCACAGTGACAGGACACACACTGTCACAGACGCATGACATTCTGTCTCAATCTGTCCCCTTGCTGATATTCTGCGTTCCGTATTCTGCGCTACAGGCTGTGTGTATGTGTGTGTGAGTGTGCGCGCACGTGTGTGTGGGGGGGGTCTTGTTCTGTGTGACAACGAAGCAGTACAAGTGATAATGCTGCAGGATTTCATAATTTTATCCTTCTCAGCAGCAGCACTGCAGATGCTTTCCATGTCCAAAATGTGCGTAAGCCAGGTCCTTAGTCAACTTAAAGTTGCACACATTTTTCCACTAAGTTTTCTTTCATAAATCCCAAAGTTTGCGGTACACACAGAATTTACCAGCCGACAAGACTTTCTTCAAAGTCCAACAGTCTGGCTGATATTAAATAAAACATTATTTAGTCAAATTTTCTAGGTGACTAATATCATAATTCATAAAATGTCAAATAATTTTACAATTAATGTGATGAACATTGCATGTTGCTTTTAACATCAGTGAAAATGGAAATAACCCAAGTGACTTCAGCTGAAGTTTGAGTCGATGAAACCCAAATGACTGAAAATGTTCAACAGGTTTGTATTTGTTAGAAAATATATTCCTTTAGTTTGTTGAGGATATATTTTTTTCATGATTTTTTTAAAATCAGAGCTGAGTCAAAAACATTTCCATCTTTGATGTGGATAGTCAAATCTTTTCTCCAACAATAGTTGTTTTCCAGTAAAGGGAGGTGGGTGGTGAGGGGGAATGGGGCTTGCTGGCTAGCGAGGACCCACTAGGCTTTTTTTCCAGCCTGGTGAAAAGAATGAATTATTCAACAGTAAGCAAGCTTTCAGTTGGCCATTTGTGTGCTTTGATCTGGGAATCAGGAGTTTGCATGAATGCCTGTATTGTCATGTTGTGTTTCCACAGTATGTGAATTATTGAAAATGGTGCTGCTCCCCACTTCATCTGGTGAGGTTTGAACTGCAGGCGCTTGATAAGCACACACAAATGTTAAATCTACAGATGGTGTTTATTTATAGTGTAAGGTCACATGGCTAAGGCCAGATCAGCCTTTCCTAAATGTGCAGAATGAAAACAGACAAGGTAAACCAAGAACAGGAAGTTAAAGCCCAACCCTTTTATGTGTATGTGTAGGTGGGACTCTCAGACAAGTGTTTAAAATATCAAAGATATTATTGAGGAATGAATGTTTTATTTATTTATTTTTTATTAAATTTATATTAATTTAAAGAGATTCTAGAAGAGACTGTGTTATCATATTTTATTTCTGCTCATTTTAATAATTAATAAAAACACAAAACAAATGGATTGTTCATTTACATTTTCCCAAATTTTGAAATCAGCTATTGTGATTTTCAGTGTAATTTGTTAACTTGTTACTGTATTTCAGAAAGCATGTTGGAGTCATTGGGAAATAAAGTTTTCCTTGCTAAATAAATAACCTACAGGAATTAATAAATCCCTCAAATCCTACTGTAATAAAGAGGACAGTTAGAGGGATGGTGTTCAAAAACCTCAGAGCCTCAGGTAAGACACTGTTCGTTAGCATTTCTGTCCCGAGTTTTTACATTCCTCAATCATTTTTCTGACGTAGGTATAGTTCATAGACTGGATAGGCAGGGTTTGGTCTAGGAATGCTCCATTGGAACCTCCGCAGTCCCTAGCAGCATTCTGGCTGTCCAATCACAGCTCTCTATAGGGGTTTCAAACTGGTAGAGTGCTGTGATTGGTCCACAGTGTTGGGCCAATTACAGCGCTCTATCTGCTTTGTGGGACAATCAGGGCCTTCTATTCGTCTGGGAGGCAAGATGATGCGACGGGGTCGTTTGAAACGGCTTTTACATCAATGGACTATTTGGATATAGACTTTATTAGAATCAGGAGAAGATATATGTATTTAAGTCCTTTATTTGGTAAAGGGATGTATTTTTGCCTTCTTCAACAGCAGACTGCCTTGTTTACCGTCATTCGTTGTGGTGAGTGTGTCACGTAGTTCATTGTCCAGTAGCATGCAGAAATCCTATGAAAGACAACGGGAGAACCCACCCCACGACTAACAACCGTCAATGAAGCGTTGCCTAACTAAATAATATATTTAATTAGTCTGGCTTGACAGGCTAGCAGGGTCCATCATTACGGTCCTTTTTGTGGTTCATTGTGGGGTTGTCAATATTTGCAGCCTAGAATGTAGACCATCATTTGCCAAAGCAATGCTCCATCGGAACCCTTGCAGCCCCGGACAGTATTGTGGCTAGCCAATCACGGCACGTTCATTTGGAAAAACTGTATTATTTTATGTTTTTATGTTTTATGTGTTTTCCACAGTGTAATGGAGGACTGCCCTGTTGACTGACATCTGTGGCAGTCCAATTACAGCACTCTATTTGTTTAGTGGGCCAGTCACTAGTGCTCTATTGGTGGACGGAAATTTACAGAAAAAGCAAAGATGGGGACGAATCGTTTAGAAATGACTTTGACATCAACTTTGGACTATTTTGACTTGGACATTTCTTTGAGTCAAGAGTAGATAAAAGTACTTGAGTTTATTTAGACAAAGGACGTATTTGCATCTTTTTTGACAAAGTATGGCAGACTGCCTTGCTGACTGACATCCATAGCTGTGAGTTCATCACGTTGTTTGAGAGACAACCATAGATCCTGCCCCACAACTGAGAGCTGTCAATGGACAGACTATATATTCTCATATATAGGATAGCTTGCCAGGCTACAGTGTTTGAGCAGATCTAATCACACTTTGTTTTTAATATTATCAGAGTGTTTCCCATACCAGACAGTTATGGATGATTTCAGGGAGCTGTGCATCACAAACCAGTAGAAAATACAGCCTACAACCTATAGGTCTTTCCATTTAGCATACTTAAGTGTTGGTACAGTCCAACATAGGTACTCAACTTCACTGTGTTTCTCTTTTTATAATTTTGCTGTTCAAACAGTAAATGAATCAAACATGTGTACTTTGGTATCTACGTCTACTCCTCTGAGATATCCCCCGCACTCTCTCTTGTGGTCTCTGATGTGGCACCACTGACAGAAAATGCTTTTGCCTATGATTTCCCAAGATACAGCTTATTATCACATGTGGCACTTTGTTGTCCCATTGTGTCACAGCAGCAGGAAAGGCTTTAATCGATAATGAAGTAAAGGTAGAAAAATGTTAAATTACCATGAGGGTTTGGCGAATTTCAGAGGGAAGTACGGCAGCTCCATGGTGTTGGTTGGCTACAGCTGGACACATAATTAGAGTCCCTCTCCTCCGATAATTTGTGTAATAGTTTTGGTTAGCAGCATGCTATTACCATATGAAAGGGCCAAGCAGGGTCAGTGCATTTCTACAGCAATTAGAGCAGAGCTGAGGGCAGAAGAATGTTTTGGGCGGCTGTTAATTGGAAATTTCTACAAAGCTAAGCTTTAATTATAATTTAGTCAGGTCTGCACTGTTTTAAACCCAATATATTCAGTTGCCATTATTGTTTGTAATAGCATGAAAAGTAGATCTGCTTCCTTTCAAAACGTTGGGCTTTGAAGAGCATGAGGTTGAATTAGATTAATTTAAAGGCTCTGCTGCCGCTGGGTCTTTTTTTCATGCTAATGGAGCGCAGCGTTGTCACGGGAAAACTGGATCTGATTTGTTGAGATGTACATACTTCTCAATTTGCTAGTACTCAAAATACCAATCTGAATAATTTTTTAACTATGTTAAACTACCTTCATCAACTATATTTTTAGAGTAATTAATATTACTTTTATCCCAGAAGTGATTTTAACAGTGAACAATTACAAAACATATAGACTTCATTTTGGTCTTTAAAGCTAGTGTTTTGTTGGGGCGGCATTTTTTTCTGAGCGCTGTGCTCTGAAGCCATTTATGTAGAATGGCATTTGACAAACAGTAAGGGCTAGTTTCTGCTTTAGAGTCCAGCGCACCACTGGGTGAACTTGTGTATTGGCAGTGGTATAATGTGACAAGAGCCCACAGGCCATCACAGACAAGCGGTAGATGTAGGCAACATGGAAGAAGGCCAGTTTTGCTGTCTGAATTCTCAGAATTACACTACACAAGTTTCCATTCAAGTCTATATGCTGGATACTTGCTTGTAGACACTAATAGAAGTAAAGTGATATGAAATACGCAGTGACCGTTTCCTGCAACAATTACAAAACGGTTCAGCAGCCTAACCGTGAACTAAATCCAACAACCAGAAAAATTTGTGCTGCTCCAAAACCTAATGAAGAATCCAAAGCACTTTCACATGCTCAGAAACAGATTCTCACACTGTCAAACTTAAATCTCATTTATACAGATGTTTGTCCCTTTTCTGTTTCTTAAGGTCGAAATGAGCTGATAGCCAGATACATCAAGCTTCGTACCGGAAAGACGAGGACTCGCAAGCAGGTAAGACAAAGAAATAAATTATTAAAGGCCTTTCTGTTGCAGAATAAATGGAGGTTTATCAGATCTGTGAACAAAGTAAACAAAACAGGATGAGTATAAAATCCCTTTAATGCCAAATTTATAATTTTTAAGTTTAGTACATTCATGTGCTAGTCTTCCCTTGTAATAGATCTAATTACTGCATCATATAAGCCCTTTTTTACAAGACACACTGTGCCGGCAAATCAGCGTAAAATTACTGCAACACTGTGTCTTAGAAATGCGCCATGGTGATGCACGAATTTTGCGGCATTTGTTCCGTCTCACTTGGTAGTAATATTGCCATAATCATCTGTCATATAAACGGCGATTGTTGAGGGAGGTGTCATGATCATGTGGGGAGTTAATTTGCAACTTAATTGAAAAATAAAAGTAAACACGGACTATAACTTTCACTTTTTTAAACAGAAGCAGCTGAAATGATAAACTGCAGTGATGCAGAGCTCCATGAGCTTCTCTCTGTTAGAGCTGGAGGTCAGATCATCTCAGACTGCACAGGGACTGTGGAGAAAGAAGAAAGAAAGTGATTTTTTATATAGGGATATATATCACAAAAACAAAAAAATATTAAAAAAGATGTTTAAAATGACAAAAAATAGATTAAAAATGTAAGGGAAAGAGAGAGAGAAAATGAATAAGAAAGAGGGAAATCGGTGGATCCCAGGAAAGGCGGAATAGGTAGAAAGAGCAGAATAAGGAGAGAGTGATGATGAAGGTCACACGAAAGCCAGCCTGAGCAGGTGAGTTTTTTTTAAAGGAGACCACTGAGTCCACTGATCTCAGGCTCAGGGTGAGAGAGGTCCAGAGTCTGGGGGCCACAGCAGCAAACGATCTGTCACCTTTAGCCTGCTGGGGGTGTAGGGATGGAGAAGATCACCAATGTATGATGGTGCTTGTCCATGTAAGGCCCTATAGACCAGAACCAGGATCTTGAAATGAACCCTGAAGTTGACTGGCAGCCAGTGAAGCTGGAGGAGAAGCGGGAGGATGTGGGTGTGTTTGGAGGACTTGGTCAGAAGCCGAGCACAGGCATTCTGAACCACCTGTAGACGGTTCAGGGAGGTTCTGTTCAGACAAGTGAAGAGCGAGTTCCAGTAGTTTAAGCGTGAGGAGATGAAGGTGTGGATAACTGTCTGAAGTTCAGAGCGGGACAGAATGGAACTCAGCTTAGCAATGTTCCTTAGATGGAAGAAGGAAGAGCGAACCAGAGAACTGACATGAGAATCCAGGGTGAGAGCTGGGTCAAAGGTCACACCAAGATTCCTGACAGAGGGGTTTGGTGTGAGAAGCAAGCTGACCAAGAGAGTCTCTGACTTTAGGAGCCAGCTTGTCTTGAGCACAGATGAGGATCTCAGTCTTTAGGAGCGAACTGTTAAAACAACGTAATGATTGTGGCTTCGATCGCAATAAAAAGCAAAGTAATGTTCAAGATAAACGGAAGTCCGTGTCAACACAGAGACCGTCCCCATACCCCGTTTATGCCGCAATCGTGTAATCTATTGTAAAAAGGACATGATTGCACCACATTACCACTATGGTCTGACCACTTATGAATGACCTAAGGCTCCCAGATGCTGCCACGGTGTTGTAGCAAATTGACGGCATTGTTTTCTAAAAGAGGCTATGGTGTAAAGTATAGTTTGGAATTACCATTGTAAAATTGTGCATTTCCCAATTACAGTTTTCTGTTGATGCTAGCCTAGAAACATCTACTTTTTTGAAGAAAAAAAAATGTTTATCTGAATGTTATTTTTTGTATCAGGCTTTAAAGGGTTAAAGAGGTCCTTCACTGAGAAACCAATTTTTACCTATTAATTTAAAAAAAGATTGGTCACTCCCGGTTTTTCATGCAGGCTGAACATGAAAATAGTCTCCTACTCCTATTTCCTATTAGCTTCTGATGAAAAATCTAGGATTTGGAAAAACCCGACAGATCTACGTCACACTGAGTGAGTGAGTGATGTTTATTTGACATGGACACAGCAATTACATTGGACGAACCAGATGCATTGTTTAGTGTGTTAGCACACGTGCTAATTTGCAACACTTGTCCATAGAACCTTTCTAAAAAGTAGACTACATTTAAATAAAATACAAAGAGATCAACAATAAATCAAAGAGAAAACAGATTAAAATTGCAAACAATTTTCAATAAAAAACAATAAAAAGAATAAAACAAGGCAATTTGAGCAGCAATGCAAGACTTTAAAACTATCACTGTCACTTAACTTTCCTGCACTCACCCATCTTGACTCATGACGGGGAAGGCTGCTGTTGGTTTAGCGTTCAGAAAACAGCAGAGAACATCTTGACTAGTAGAAGCTAACCATTAGTGTTAGCAACTACACCACATGGCACAGCTCCGTCAGGCTTCAGTTATTTGTAAAGATAAAACATGAACTTTGCAAAGCCAACAGTCAGTGGTAGAGTTGCGTTGCTGTTAGCCAATCAGAGGTGAGAAGCTCAAATATGAGGAAATAAGACTCCAAAACCTGCCTTTAGAATTTACTTTTATAGCTTAATTCTACATCCTCAAACAGGCACACCAAAGCTTCCCCCCCCCCCCCCCCCCCCCCCAAAGTACAACTTACAAAGCTTTTATTCCTACTAGAGACCACTGCAAATGTATTCAAATATGAGTTAAGGACCTCTGTTCATGATTTAAGTAGACTTTAGACTTCTGATCTAGATTTTGTGAGGATTTGAGTCATTTTTGTTTGCAAACAGAAGCTGCCAAAGAAAACCACTGCTCACATGGTATTATTCAAACATTTATCATGTGACATTATTTACAGATGTACTGTTTTTAGCATTGTGTCATGTAAGTATTAAAGATCATAGTTTGTCAGCTGCTGGTGTAATGTCAGACAACATCCCCTCACAAACTCATTTACCATGTGGCTTCTAATTGTTGGAAACAATTTAAAGCTCTACAGAAGTAGTTTACTTGTGATGAAAAAAGAGTCATGTTTTGAGTGAAATGCAATAGAAAAGAGAGTAAATGTTCCACAGTTGTAATTCATTTTTCAACCAGTAGAGCAGAGGAGCAGGAAACTGGTGTTACTTAAAATATGTAGTGAAAACTTGCTTTTAAACCACATGTAATAAGTACCTCCATTCCACTGTTGTTCTCTGTAAATCCTGTTTGACCACCGTCTTCAGTGATAAACTAGCTGGTGTCTGCAGTGACACTCGATCACTGACTGTGCATTGATTATTCTGGACCGGAAAGGCCGTATGGTTCGCTCTGGGACACAGAATCACACTGGTACTGAGCTATTTACCCACATTTACATTAAGAGGCATGTTTCTTCTTTTGTACACAAACACACACATTCCTGTTCATTCTGAATCAGGAGGTGTCCAACACTTTCCACTGGTACAGGAAAACATGTTGTGGAATTTTCTTGTATTTTTCAGCATCATCTTATTGTCTTACAGCTTAATATTTACTGGATAACCAGACAAAAATGAGCAGCAACAATTGTTTTTGTTGATTTTTAAAATAAATCCTCATGTTGAAGAAGCTAAAATCAGTTCATAAAAGTTGCTGGTGCTTTGTGGTTCATGCAGTTGTTAGAGCTCTAATTCAGGTGATAAAGCAACGTTGGTATAAACTTTTAATCGTGAGTTGTAAGGATATTTAGTGAGTATTTAGTTCTGTCACCTGTAAACGATGATTCCTTTCTGTTAAATTGCTGCAATCTTCCGAATATTTTTCCTTTTAATTGTGATTATTGTAAGTAACAAAAGTGGAGATTACCTCTCAAAGCTTTCATTTACTTGCATTTCCTTTTAATCATGGTGCTACTCTCATCGCATTATCTAAGAGTACAAGATAAATTAGAAATGTCTGAGTGACAGAAGTAAACTTGGCCAGAGAAAGGCCTCACCCATCTCCCTCTAGATACTAGACTAGCCGATTTTCATTCAGCACACACTAGATCACATCTGTGTGCTCTTAATGTGCGCTAAAGGGGCCTGCATCTCCCCTAATCAGCTCACTTAAGTCACGACAACACACTGTATAAGGCTTTATTGGCTGCTAGCTTGGCGCGTGGTCTGGAAATGTTTCAGTTATGCATCGTATCTCTTTGAAGTGTTTTTAAATAAAGAAATATGTGATCCACACATTTTCCCCGTTTTTTTATTTTCCCCTTTTCTCTTCTTGTTTAAATGGAGGTGTCTAGTCACATACAGGTCTTAGCAAGAAAGAAAGTTCGAGAAATCCAAGCAGCCATTAAGGTACGTCTGGCTTCGCCCTGTTGCAGGGGGCTTTTCATTGCCATGGTTACAGGCTCTTCCTTTGTTTTCCTCCCCTCCCCTACCCCGCAGGTGTCTAGTCACATTCAGGTTCTTGCCAGAAGAAAATCTCGTGAGTTTCATTCCAAGCTAAAGGTATGCGCTTTTCTGCTTTTGGGCTTGTTGGTTGCTGTTCGTCTGGACTTCCTGTTTCCTGTGGTGACAGAGTGAATGCCTGTTGCTCTGTTCTGATCCCTCTAACCCTAATTCTCTTCAGTGACAATAACCCATTCAGCTTCTCTAACCTCGTTTATCTTCCCTCTGTCATTCGGATGTGCTTTCACTGTCCTGTCTGCTGTCTGCATGACTCTATGTTCACGTCTCTTCACGGGCCTTTGCTTTGACAGCAGCTGCACATCATATCCGTGACATCTATGTTCATTTCCATAAGCTAAGCAGATAAACTGATGTGATTGTGTTGCGTTATTATCTATAATTATTTAAGATCCTTACTGGTGCTACAATAAGATCGGGTTAAAGTTGAGAATTAACATTAATGTTTAAAAATATATCAAACACAAAAATGTTACAGAACATGTTTTAATCAGTTTAGTAAACAGAGCCTGGTTTGGTCTTGGCTTCCACTCCTGGATAAATGATGACACTCTGTATTTCTTTAGAAACAAGTTGGCACACGCCCTTTAATTTGTAAGCTCTGAGCATTTACTAAACTCAGTTCAAGTAAACTTCCCTTTTTTTTGCCTCTCTTGTGATAAACAATGAGCATGTTGATTACATTACATTACAGATGGAGGGAGCACTTTGCAGGAGTTTTCTGAATGGGAGGCAGAGTGAGCTTTTGTTAGAAGAAATTAGGGCTGCACAATATATCGAAAAATTATCGTCATTGCGATAACAGGACGTGCGATAGGCCCATCGCAAAGCACGTCAAAAACGGCGATAAATGTTTGGTTCAAACATTTCCATCCGTGTCATACATCCACTTTTTGTAAACCAGCTGTTTTTTACGCGGAAGTATTATTTGACCAATCAAATGTAGCCCTTCTGATATGCGGCCAATCAGATGGGTCCGTTTACGTAATACGCCCACCCCCTACGTAGACCCTTAGGAAGGGTGGAACGCAACACCCGAACTGAGTTAGCGGCGCCGTTCCCTTGTTCGTCATGCTGGCTCAGATTAACGAACGCACTATGTGCTGATGTTTCTGGAATCAGCGCTGCTTTCAAACGTGAACGTGACTCCGCTCGGTGTCGTTAAGCAGCTGATAATAACCGGGCTGACTCCGACACGTGCCGGTGAACCAACCCACCTTCATGTCGCTAGTGTTCCACCGGGTTGTTCCACCGGGTGGTGATGTTAGCCCCAGGCTCCGGTTAGCTTCCAGCTAAAAGGCTACAGCACTCTCCTCCGAGTCCCACCCTGCTAAAGAGGGCCTGGAAAAGTTCCCCCACACATCAAAGTGATTTTTCTTTTATGAGCTTTTATAACCTTGTTAATCAGGATAGTTGATTTGCTGCTGCACATAAACTCAGTCAGAAGCTCTGCTAGCTGGTTATCTTAAGAGGAGCTAGTTCAATTTGTTAGCTTGTTATCAGAATCATAGTTGCAGTTTCATCATCTGAGCTGCTTTTTAAGATCTAGGTAAACTTGTTCAATTTGGGGTTAAAAACAAACGTTTTCACATATTTTCCATGTAGTTTTTTGCCAGTTCCTCTTCTGAAAGGTAGACAATTGTTTTTCTCTTTCCCTCAGAAAATCTTAATATTCTCCTAGTTTGGCCCAGCACAGATCACTTCCCATTTACAGCAACAGCCTTATATCATAACCACATAAGTGGAGAAAATGTTCAGTAGCAATGAGAGAATTAGCTGTTGCATTTAAATGATGTTAACTATTATTTAACATTTAAACTTATTTTCTGATTTTTTTATTCATTCAAAAACCCTGGTAAGGGATGTTTTTCTGTATTTGAAGCATCAGAAAAGTTTTATGGTGGAGGTGATGTTTTAAAGTCACTGAGAAACTGCATGCATGCAGTTTGCTGTTTTGCTGCTAATACAGCAGCAGGTGCAGCTGCATGTTTTTGCAATAAAAATGTTATGCTGTAATGGAATTCATGCATTAGTTTTTGTTTGCTTTGAACCCAGAGCAGACGTCACACGCCAGACGACACCAACACTGCATACTTTAGTATTTGTTCATTTATCGTGGGTAATATCAATATCGCAATATTAAGCACTGTTATCGAATATCGCAGGTTTTCCTAATATCGTGCAGCCCTAGAAGAAATAAAAGTTCCAGTAAATATAGATGTTGTTCAAATTCATACCAACAGTTGTGATAGTTGTTAAACACGTTAGCTTGCCTAAAGTTGCCTCTGATCATAAGGAGTTGTCATCATTAATGGAATCATTAAACAAAATTTAGGGCAAGACAAGAATGTAAACATGATGATTAAGGAGGAACTAGTAGATCACCAATGTTTATTTAGTCTGATAAAACCAAAGTTTTAAATCAGTACGTGACTAATACATCTGATTGTTGCACCAGTTGGCCAGATTGAGCCATGGGAGGAAATAAAAGCTTGTCAGATTTCTTTGTAAAAAAAAGTTTATTAGACATAGATGCATGCAAATAATTTCACCTTCGGGGCAAACTCTAAATTTGTAGCCACCCATCTTTGGTCTAAGGGTCTATGTTTTGCAAAGCATGCTGGCATTGGCTGTTGGGGAGTGGCTGAGCACTGACTCTGTAGAAAACTCTGCTGACATCTTTTACCAGAGATCACACAAAAGGTTGGACAAGAGAGCGGGGGTGTCTGTGTTTACCAAAACAATAAGGAACAGATTACCCCTCTACTTTATTCTACAATCAACACCAACTTTCCCTGGCTGTCAAAAGTCTCCATGGTGTGCATCGAGAGCAGAGAATGGCTGTGAGGCTGGCTGGTTCTGAAACGCCCTCTTTGCTTTTCTTCTCCTCCTTCATGATCTTTCAATCTGTTGAAGACTCCAGGATCACCTTTGCTGTCAGTTGCTTTTCTTCTTCCCAGTTCAGATGTCATCATTACAGAGCGTTCCTGTCAGTTATTTCAGAAATGGTGATCACTGTAACCCCTCCCCCCTCCCAAAAATAAACTCAAGGGAAGAGTTTCAGAATGGCCGATTAAAATGGGAGAGGGGCATTGTGAGGGAAGTAATCTTGAATAATACTGACCTGTATTAAGGGTGTTTCTATATCAAAGGACGCTCTGGCTGTGTGCCAATTTTTTTTTTACTTCCATGGAGCAGACTACATTTTGACTTTCACACTTTGCTCTTTTACGAGTATTCAGTATGAATTAATGACCCGTCATTAGTGTGTGTGTGTGTGTGTGTGTGTGTGTGTGTGTGTGTGTGTGTGTGTGTGTGTGTGTGTGTGTGTGTTGAGACTAAGTTAGACCTAGCCACATCAATGCCTGGTCTTTCAGGGGTACAGGCGGCTCTGAAGAATAACAGACAGCTTTTGTATGAATCTCTCTCTTTTCTCATTTAAAGCAAATTAGAGTTCTGTGGCAAAGATGTACAAGTGTACCTTTCATTTAGTCTGCCTCCAAACCTGCTGTTTCTGCTCTTTTCTATAGAGTTTTAGTAAAATTACAGTCATTACACCACTGTTCTGTTGTTTTGTCCCTAATGATGATGTCTACTGATCAGATAGGGGAAATTATACAGCAGGCTAATTTGTAAATACAAATTTTATTATCTTTTTGTGCGTTACTCAGATTAAAGTGTTGTGGTAAAGCTAGCCACTCTAAAGTGAAATAACTAATGTTACTGAGGAATTTTCAAGTTTACAATAAAACCCTTTTTTGTTTACATTTAGGTTACAAGTATGGTAAGTAATTCTGTTTTTTATTGTTGCTTTAATCTGGGCTTGCTTTGTATTTTGTTGCTGCTTAGTGACCTGATAGCTGCTGTTTTCTGAGTTTGTTGGCGTGTCTGTGTGTCGTCACTTACAAACACACCGTCTGCTCCACCAGAGCTCACTGCCAGCATGCTCAGCTGTAGCTTCTGCCAACAGGGACCCTGCATGGGGATGTGCACGTGCTGCTGTTGCTGCACTGATGTCTCAAAACGACACCAATCTGTTTTAAAAAAGCATAAGTTCTTCTTCAAGCTTTCTCCTTCCATTTATCTTTGCATTGATTAAGCATCACCAGCTTGCCTAATAAAACTTTTCCAAAAGAAAAGAAAAAAAATCAATTTCCTGAATATTTACAAAGCTTTAGACCCGGGATGAAACAAAAGGAAGTAACCGGAGCTGTGAAAAGCTCTCAACAAGGTGCGCTTGGTGTCCTTCAGTTTTTGTGAGGAATTCTTCAAGATCTTTACATGTGATGAGTTTTACCATGCAGTCAAATGCAGCCTTGAGAGAAGTGCCTCTGAATGAACATTTGAAAAGTATTTTCATGAAAGATTAGTTGTGAAGTAAACTCTAATTTCTGCGCATACCACTGCTCACTGCAGTATATTGGAATTCAGGAGCTATTGTTTAGCACATACCTCCCAAACAAGCCGCCTCTTAGCATGGCGATGCTGATGGTGCTTCTTTTAACCCGCTTGCTGCTTGCTGTTGTGAGAGGTCAGCGGTGCTTTTAGTGTGTGGTTTATTGTGTGCTTGTTGCTACCTCAGCAACATGCCCCCCTTTTCTCCTCTGTGTGAGTGCTAAGCCTTTTGTGACTGCTGTTAAAGGACCAAGCCGTGAAGGACAAAGCCCTCCAGAGCATGGCCTCCATGTCCTCGGCTCAGATCGTCTCTGCCACGGCTATTCACAACAAACTCGGCCTGCCAGGCATCCCCCGTCCTGCCTTCCCCGGAGCAGGGGTAAGAGCCCCCTCGGCACCCCGCAGGGCTGACCGCACCGAAGCTCGGGCCAAATCACATTACACACCACAGCTTTGCACAACTGCCCCAATCTGATAAGTGCATGATCAAAAGGAGTGGTGGGCAAGATAACTACAATCACTGAACACTAAGAGCCGTTCTGATCTTGTCTCTAGCAGCTGCTCACAATCAGAAGTACTTTGTTGTGCTAATAAATCTTCTGTCTCTAGCTATGGCAGGGTATGATATCGACTGGTCAACCGGGGTCCTCACAAGAGTAAGTGTGTTATACTTTACTCTCTTAAACCATAAAATGCTTTCAGTCAGTGGCAATGCTTTGTGGTCCTAGCTGTCATTTCTGTTGCAGTATTAAACCTTTCACCCAGCAACCATATCCCCTCCAGCCAGCAGTCACAACGGCCATTTCAAGTGAGAATACACACACACACACACACACACACACACACACATTGATTTCACCTGCAATGCTTTTCCATTCCCTGGTACAGTTTAGTTTGGCTCAGGTGCTCGTCGTTGCAGTGTGTGTGTGTGTGAAGATGTCGGGCTGCAAAACACAACTTCCCAGTTTCCGTTTTTACATCCCACTGGTTAACCTGAGACTTTAATCTGAGGCGACTCGAGAGTGAAGAGGAGGACGTTTGGTTTTAATACAGAAGAGCTTGTCCGTGTGTGCTGCTGCTCTAGTCAGAGAAGGAAATAGCAGCTAATACACGCTTCCACATTCATCAGCCTCAGCTGTCCACAGAGTATCTGTTCAGTACCTGATTCACTTGGAACCTCAAAACATGCAGCACCGCCAAAAAAGTTATTATCATTTGTAAGATAACAGAAACCAGTGTTGTACCGTGTAGTGGTAAAGCATAGTGTGCTGCAGCCTGCTCCTCCTCACTTTGTTCCTGATTCATCACAAACTTTTCTGAAGCGTCTCACTGCTTTGAACTTAAAAAGAAAATTGGCATGCGATTTTATTTATTTATTGCCATAATTTAAAAAAAAAAAGAAATTTTAGAGGAAAAATATGGTGAGAATTTGCAGTTCAAATATTGACAGCCATAAATATTTAACATGTGCATTTCTTTCAAGTCAACCAGAATATTTACAGCTCTGGTCCAAATCAGAGGGAAGACTTGAGGATCTGGGTTAAGGATTACAATTATTTCAGCAACTGTTGTGTCTTTCAGTGTACTTGTTTTAATGTAGAAAAAAAACATTCCATCCTCCAAGTTTTAAAGGGATTTTCATCCAAAAGTGAAAATTGTCTGTTGACATATTTCCCAGAGTTAGATAAGTGTGGGAAAAAAACAATCTTTAACCAGCCCAGTCATTATCCTAACCTGGCAGGGCTCCTTTCGCTTTAGCTTAGCATTAAACACAGTAAGTGAATGGGACCAGCTAGCGTTGTGTGGGGAAAAAAAGTCCATAAAATCACTCTGTAGTGATCCTAATTCTGCTTGGTGACCTAAATAATCATATCTACCGCATGTCAAAATAAAAAGTAACACAAAAGAATCACAGACAACATTTTAGACACAGCTGTAAGCTTCCGCCAAAAGGTGCAAGGACATGACTACTCTAAACGTTGGTACATTTTCACAAATGACTCAGGCTCCCTGATGTTGCCACGGCGTTGTGGCAAATTGGGGGTATTCTTTTGTAAAAGAGGCTTCACATGGCTAGTTGGTCCCATTCACCTTCTGTGTTTTATGCTAAGCTAAAGCTAAAGGAGTACTGTTGGGTCAGGAGAATGACTGGACTAGGTACAAATTGTTTTTTTCCCACTTTTCATTTTTGGATGGAATATCCATGTAAAAGAATTATGAATAGAATGTGTAGATTAAATAAGAACATTATAATCCACACAAGAAACCAGCATTTTTTTAAATTGACACAGCGTTGAGAGTTGTCTTGTAATCAGTTGTCACTTTTCTTTTTTCAGCTTTTTAACGACTTTGAAGTGTTTCCAGTATTTAGGTTTTGATATTGGTATTTGTTTGTTGTGTAACTACAGGTTATGAACCCGCAGCAGCTCCAGCACCAACAGCTCCAGCGTGGCAGGGTCGCTCCATCGGCACATCGAAACTCCGTCTGGTGGAGTTCTCCGCCTTCTTAGAGCAACAGCGAGACCCAGACTCGGTGAGCAGAGAGTAATACTAAGTAAAGGAGCTAACAGTGCTCCTTCTTTTCTCTCGTTATTTGCGTTTCCTCAATAAATACAGAGGAAACCTTCTCCCAGACTGAGGGGAGGCCACGACGACTAATGGGCTCGACACACGGTAGGCGACATCGCCTCGCCTCCATTCATTTTCAATGAGACATGCGCGACAAAGCGATAATCACGGGTCTCCCTCCTACTAAGCGAAACGCGAAAAACGTGCGTGTGAAATTTTGCGCTCGTGCACGTGTCGTGCACAGGCAACCCAGCAACACGATCCCAGAAAGTTGAAATATTTTCAACTTTTCATCGCTGTCGCTTTGACGAGCACCAATCAACGGAGGTTTCATTCACTGACCAATGAGCGGACAGGATGCTCCGCACATCTCCGAGCAAACATGAAGGAGAAGTTGATTATTATTATGTTTTATAAAGTAAAATCACAAGTAAGATTTCACATAACTCCAGCAGCACCTTGTGAAACATCATATCTACCGCGTTTTTAACTCTGAACCGCTTGAATAACCTTAATTCCCTCCAACCTGACACAGCCAAGCAAAACAACAGAAGTTTCGATTTCGCCATGGAACAGAACGCGTAGACGGCTTTGCCGCTGGCCGCTGCCGCGGATCGCCTCCCTTGTGACAGGTAATAAAAGCGACAGCGACAAATTTCGCTGATCGCTGTCGTTTGTCGCCTCCCGTGTGTCGAGCCCATAATTGTTTATAAGCTCGTGTTTCTTGTTTGATTTAGAGACATTTTTCTCCATTGAACTCAATGTTCTAAATTGTTTGAGCTAACGGAGACGCTGTTTTAATTGAACAGCAACAAAATTCTCACAGCCACTCAAAACAAAATATTGTTTTTTTTTTGTTAGTTTTTAAACTGCACTGATGAAGGTTTAACAGAACCCAGATTCGAATTGGATGTATCTTGGTGAAGCAGTTAATTTGTATTCCTGAACAAATGAGGTTTTATGGTTTTAGCTGAATGTTACTTATAATCCGTGAATCTTAAAATACAGTTAGATTTGTACAGAAAAACAAATAGGAGGGTTACTGTATCACATTGCAATGTTACGGTCTGGTTGTAACATTTATTTAGGTCGAACTTTTCTGAAACTAAGTGGAAGTTTGGTCAAACATAATTTAATTTCGTCTGAATTTCTTTGCTCTTTCAGTACAACAAGCACCTGTTTGTTCACATCGGACAGACGAATCATTCCTACAGCGACGCCCTGCTGGAGTCGGTGGATATCCGTCAGATTTATGATAAATTCCCAGAAAAAAAAGGAGGGCTGAAGGAGCTTCACGGGAAAGGGCCCCAGAATTCCTTCTTCCTCATAAAATTCTGGGTGAGTGTGATTCATGAGCCAAATGATTACGTTTATTAGGAGTTATAAGAGTAATATTAGTTGTGACATTTTGCTAACCTTTGACACACACTCCGTGTTTTAGGGATTCAGAGTAATCAGGCTGCACAGAGAAGGTTGCTCTCTTAATGTTTACAGAATGCACCCTGCTATATTTGGACTTGCATAGCAGGAGAGCTTTTGATCAAAGCACTCGCTAATTCAGCGTAATATCTCCCAAACAATGGCGTGACCTGGTTGCACTACTAATGGCTCTTTAAACATTGTATTTATTTCCTCTCTGATGCAAAATGCTAACAAGCGGCAGCCAACAAAGTAGCCCCGCATGCACTTGGACTAAGTCCCCTCAAATTCCTTTTGAAGTGACCGGCGAATCTAAATTTCTAATGAAAGAGAGAATCTGCACAATAATGAATGTGTAACTGCTTTGCTTTAATGAAGGAGGAGAATGTTGTTGGGAGAATTTCTCCTCTTTTTGTGTCCGTAATGAACAGCATGTTCAGGACAGAGAGAGGCTGCCCTCCAGAAGCAGAACCTTTCAACCTTGTAAATCTGTCTTTTAATGTAACTGCATTCATTTATTTTTGGCCCCTCTGATATAGCTACATTAGCACGTTAAGATACATCTAAAATGGGCATTGATAATCTCAGCAGATTATCAGTATGCATCTGAATTTATGTCACAAACTTTGTTTTCTAGATGTTTTTTCAGGGATCAAATTAGAATTTCTGTAAGTTGTTTTTAAAAACCTGAATCTTGGCTGAGAGGCAACTGCCACCTTGGCTTGGCCTCTGATCTGAGTTAACTCAGACTTTCCTCTTCAGACTGTGTGTATACTTTCAAAAAGGACATTTCTCGCATCGGTTGATGCTCTTCCACATAAAAGTCACACCTCTCTGATTGCTTCGCTTCAGCCTTAAAGGGGCCATATCATGAAAGATCTATGTTGAGGAGCTTTTTATTATGTGATATTGTCATTTCCTCAAGAGAAATATCCCCAAAACCTTTTTGGCTGCATTTTCGTGCCTCAGCGTCAATATGGTCCATGTAAAGATTTTCACTGCATCCAGGAGTAAGTTGTGTCACAGGCATTTCTCCTCCCCCTGAATCTGTTCTGGCCTGACAAATTAAGTCTGCATTGGGGACAAAACGCCGCCGTAGCAATCATGTGTCCTGTCTACTCGTGATGGCCAGCTCAGGATATGTGGCATAAGCTTGGTTTATGCTTTCCGCATTCACTTTCCGCGCAGTGATGCGGCTCGCGGATGGAACGCGCTACACAACTTGCAGCGTTTATGGTTCATGCGGCTTGTCTCTGCAGTGAGCCAATATTCTCCCAAACTGTAGGGGGCAGCATGGAGCTCTACGGCATGCATCCAACACTACATCGTAGTAGAAGTAAAAATTACTGTTGTTTACAACATGGCATTCCAGCATTTTTTAACAGCGTCCTCGTCTTTTCCGACAGTGCGAGCTATTTCTCTCCAAGAATTATTAACAACATGTTGATCTCTGAGAGCTGAATCATACACATGTCTGTATTGACGAACCTCTGCCATACTAGTTCTTGCCAGTTTGCCATGTTTTTCCGCGTCCGACCGTCCGTGTGGTTAGAAAATTTCCTAGGTGCGCGGTGTAGAAATTTTGGGCCGTGCGGAGGCGCGGTGGAGGGGCGAGGTTGTTAAAATTTCGCAGTGCGGGGCCGTGCGAACCTTGCGGACGCGTCAAGCATAAACCAACCTTAAACTCGGTCACAGCAGTAATGTTTTTCTTCTTCTTTAGCTACATTTGCTAGTATGATATTTTCTACTCTTTATTGGCAAACTGTTTAAAATTAACAACTAATCTGTTTTTTTTTTTGTACATTTTTTATTTATTTAGCCAGTGTGAGTCCATGTGAGGTGAGCAGAATATCGACTAAAATGCTGCTCGGGAATGACCAATTTCAAAAATCTCAGATTTTCAGAAAATAAATGATAACATTTTAATATAAATGAATGAAATCTGATTCAGTTGGCTAAATAAATTACTACTGACACCACTGAGAGTCGAACCCGCAACAGCACATGGCAAAATGAGACTAAAGGAAGGCACTTAAACCACTGGACTACAAACTCTGAATAAATAGCAGACTTGCCTGAAGCCTGATTCATGCTTCTCCGTCTGCGTCAGTGCGGAGACACGCAGCATCCTTGCGGGCCTGCCGGAGAGCTCCGCAAGGACGGACGGAGTCGAGCTCTCTTTTCTAAACATCCGTCCGTCGAGACGGACAATGCAAGCTTGTGATTGGTCAGGACGCCGCTGTCGTCTACACCGCCGGCATTGCGCCCTAAAAAACATAAAGAGAGCCGAGGATAACAAGCGGCAGACACGGAGAAGCTTGAAGAATACCTCGCGAAAAAACTCTAAAAACATGAACGTCTAGTTCCCCGTGACTGGAGGAGTGAAAAGATGCGCAGCAAGCGTTTTATTTGTGGACGGAAATGACAGGAAACGTGGATGTAGAGGTGGTGAGCGCATGAAGAGGTGGAGGAGGATGACAGAAAAATGTGTCTGTGTTAAAAAGTCTCTTATATACAAAAAACAAAAACGATATAAACACACGATCTTGGACCGATACATGACAGGATACCACAGAACAGCGCTACGCCCTCTGCTGTCCTGCCGGGGAACTGCTTTGCAACACTCCCCAGGGGACGGAGAAGTATGAGAGCAAAACGCTTCTGTCAGTCCGTGCGTGTCTGTCCCTTGCGGAGCTGACGGAGAAGCATGAGTCAGGCTTAAGACACTGTTGTAGGAGCATATTGTCGGATCTGGCAAGAGCTGAGCTTCTCTTAAACGAACCGTTTCAGTTCCAGGTATTAAATCAGGCTGATGAAAATAACTCGTATTTAAGATAAATGATATCTCAATAGTGCCAAGGGTAACATTTGATCCTACATTGTGCCTACCTTTGCTCTCAAAGGTTTAAAATAGCACAATCTGGCTTCTTTAAGATCAGCAAGTTGAATCAATAGGGATGTGTGATGAATATGAGATTTTAGACACAAAGCAAGCCCCATTGCTATGATTAGATAATAATACTGCAGCAAACTGCTTTTTGTGCAAATAGGTGAGTTAATTCCTGCTTCCCTTAGATCACGACAGAAAGCTTTTCATTTATTTCAGTATGCCACCTAAAGCTTGGTTTAGCTTAGACTGGGCCCTCTATTTGACTTAAGTTTCATTAAATAATGTATTTAAATAAAACGATGATTTACCTGAAAGTCCGTTGTAATCTGTGTAATCCTTTTACCAGAATCACAAAAGTGTTGTTAGATGTTGCTTTTGCTGCCTTGAGCCTACAGCTGTGACTGCTGGCTCTTAAATGACTGCACAAACACATTCTAATAGCCTGCTTGACCTTTTTCATCCTTGTTTAAAAGACAAGTGTTGATTTTCATTGTTCTTCTTTTCTCTTCAGGCTGACCTGAACCGCAACATTCAGGATGACGCCGGGTCTTTTTACGGAGTGACCAGCCAGTATGAGAGTTCAGAGAACATGACCATAACGTGTTCAACAAAGGTTTGCTCCTTCGGCAAACAGGTCGTTGAGAAAGTAGAGGTATGGACCAAAAATAACGACTCAACATAATTGCAGCTTGAATTGTTCACGTTTTAAAATGTTTTCATTTTTGTTTTCTTCAGACTGAATACGCACGATTTGAAAACGGGCGCTTTGTCTACCGGATCAGCCGGTCTCCCATGTGTGAATACATGATCAACTTCATCCACAAGCTAAAACATCTGCCAGAGAAATACATGATGAACAGCGTTCTGGAGAACTTCACCATCTTATTGGTAATCACCTCTGTGACCCTCTCATTTTTCCTCCCTGCTTTGTCAGGAATGGTCGTGGGTTTCGCAGAGCTGACATTCTTCTCATTCCTCAGAGGATGAAACATCATCCCAGGAGCCTCGTATTCCCAGGAAGCCCTGTCATTAGGCATCACATGGGGCCTGAAGTGTTGTTCACCTCTAATGAGAAAATTCAATATTAAAAGCACATGCACAGATAAAACACCTTCAGGATTTCCAAAACCTTGAACTGGGGTGCTTATAGACATCTAAATGAAGAAAAAGATGTTTCATGTTTTACTAAATGTGTGCTTTAAAATGGAACGTCATCAGTAGGGATGAGCGAGTACACCACTATCTGTATCTGTATCTGTTCAACCAACTAAATTATCTGTATCTGTACTCGGAATGGGCGTGGCATAATCTGGAAGTGGGCGTGGTTTAACCGGAAGTGGGTGTGGTTTACATCAATACATTATTTTAAGTCTGAAATTGATATGGAATGATCAAAAGTTGATATGTGTATTGTTTATTTGAAAACTATTTACAGAGCAGCCTCAAAATTGAGATGAAATATTTTTGATCACAATAGTAAAGAAACTATTTCAGAACAAGTGTTTCAGTAAAATCAGAACATTAATATTTAAGTGCATGGATTAATACATCTGAACTCATGCAGTAGGAACTAGGAAATATGAAATGCTAGAACCAGACACAACTTTATATATATTTTTTTATTTTAATTTGATTAAACTGATTTTTTTCTTAACGTTCTTGGCATTTTGCCACACACAACGTTAAACAAAACAATGTTGATTAAGGTGTGTGTGTCTGAGAGAGATAGAGAGGGTGAGAGGGAGAGAGATGGAGTTAAAAAAATAAAAAACCCGACCGGAGCGGAGGTAGTGAGTGACTAACACAGCACGTCAGCTCTGTCTTGTCAAATGCACCATGTAAGTTACGAAAAAAGTAACTTTAAATATTCAACCGAAAAAGAGGCGAGCTGAAGAAAACCTAGGGAAAACTGAAGAAACATGAGCAACAGTGAAGCAAGCACAGCGAGATCCGTTACTGTCTGTGTGTGTGCGTGGATGAGCCGGACGGACTGCGCTCCTGGCCGGCTAGAGAGTTTTGTGTGTAGGGAGGGGCGGGCACTCTATGTGACTGGCCAATCATAGAGCGTGAAGACAGTCAGTTACCCAATGAGGATTTTCCTTCAGCACGATTACAGATATTTCCGAGGTCTACTCGTCTCATGCTTGTATTTGTCAAAAATGCTTTATCCGTACCGGAAACTCGTCTGAAACGAGTATCCGGCTCATCCCTAGTCATCAGTTTGTTGCCACTGGGAAATGATTTAGACCAAAGTAGAGTTTAGCAAGTTCTGTTTCAGGTTTATCATTTTATTTGATTTTTCATTAATCAAGATCATCACATCACCTGCGACCCACAATGCATCACAGGACATTCCGCCATATTGTTGTATGTGCAAACAGTCAAACTGCAGTGGTGACACCGACAGCAACCCCCTGTTTAGAGATTCTTTGTCAAAGAGCCGTTAACAAACACACACCCCAACACACACACCTCACTCGGTCAGAGAAATGGCAGCACGCATCCTAGTCAGCCAGAGGCGCGGCAAATATGAGCTAAAACCGCATACCACGGCTTCGCCAATAGCGACGGCTGATTCAGTTTCAACTGTACTTTTGACCCGAAGAGGGTGCCACAATGGCAGTTTTATGCAGAGTAATTATATTTTAAATAAGATGCACTAAAATACCAAAGTAATAAATATACATGTCTACAGCACTATTAGACACTCATTTATAAAGTTTACTAGCAAAAAAATGTTGCTTTGGGGGTGACTTGCTCTTTAAGAGAACTATTCAATAAATCTGACCTTATTAAGTGAATAAAGTTTATTTATTTAACACTTATCACAGAAAAAATATCAAATAGCTTCACAAAGAACATCACATCTAAATAAAAACAAAAACAAATGAAGAAAATAACATTTAATTATGTGACAGCTGTGTCGACTGTTTAAAACTAACTTTCCTTTATGCCAGAGAACATTTCCTAATGTGATCGGTGTGTTTGCACTAGGGATGCAACGATACCACATTTTCCAAACCGATACGATACCGATACTTGGATCTGAATACTCACCGATACCTATTAGCCTGGCAAGCCAGATTAAATAAATGTATTATTTAGTCTGGCCATGCTCCATTGATGGCTCTCGGTTGTGGGGCAAGTTCTACCGTTGTCTTTCAAATGATCTCCGCATTCCACTGGACAATGAATGTGACATACTCTTGTTTCACTCTGTTGCATCATCCCACCCACCAGGCATGTAGAGTGCCCTGATTGGCCCACAAAGCGGATAAAGCTCTGTGATTTGTTCACTAAGCAGATAGAGCACTATGATTGGCCCACCATTATGGACCAATCACAACTCTTTATGTGTTTGAAACCTCTCTAGAGAGCTGTGATTGGCTAGCCAGAGTCCTGGTAGGACCTGCTGAGGTTCCAATGGAGCATGCCTAGACCATTGTTTGCAAAGCAAGAATTTGGTCTAGTTCACTAGGCTAGATACCGATACTTCTACCACACAAAAATATGCAATGATTTGGAATACAGATTTTATTTTCTTCTCTGCTTTCAACAGGAAAAGACTGTGAGGTAGAAAAAAAGTTAAATATATGAATAGAAATAATCACAAAACTAAAATTTTAGGTGAACAGAAATTACAAGTTACAGTGAAGCCATTTTCAAGCAACTGCATTGGTATCGGTTCCTGGTATCGGTTAACTTTTACTGATACCAGCATCGTACTGGTATCTGCACTGATACCGATACCAGTATCGTACTGGTATCTGCACTGATACCGATACCAGTATCGTACTGGTATCTGCACTGATACCGATACCAGTATCGTACTGGCATCTGCACTGATACCGATACCAGTATCGTACTGGTATCTGCACTGATACCGATACCAGTATCGTACTGGTATCTGCACTGATACCGATACCAGTATCGTACTGGTATCTGCACTGATACCGATACCAGTATCGTACTGGCATCTGCACTGATACCGATACCAGTATCGTACTGGTATCTGCACTGATACCGATACCAGTATCGTACTGGTATCTGCACTGATACCGATACCAGTATCGGTGCATCCCTAGTTTGCACCCCTAACAGTGTTGCTGCTAAGTTTACCCAGAACGATGGATGACTAAAATGTTTGTTTTACGTCTATAAATCTAAATATATAAAAGTTGTTGTGCTTACACAGTTTCAACATTGCATCTTGTAGCTGATTTGAAAGCAGGACAACTCCTTTATTTTTAATTCTCAGCAGGAGTTCAGAGATTTTAGCGGCCCTCTAGCAGACTGTGACCTGTCCTCTCTTGCAGGTGGTGTCCAACAGAGAGACCCAGGAGACGTTGCTGTGCATGGCGTGTGTGTTTGAGGTTTCTAACAGCGAGCACGGCGCCCAGCATCACATCTACAGACTGGTAAAGGAATGAAAGCCTCCGCCGCACAGAGACGCTTTCTTGGTTCTTTCATGGACTTTCCAACCTCAAAACAAGTGACAGTGCCTCTAAGCGAAAGTCATCGCTCTCTGGTGGCCGAGGTATCAGGTGAAGTCAGTTTGTCACAATTTAATATAAATGTCTGTTATTTGACTGCAGCTGTGAGCTACATTACAGCTGTTTTATGTTTCAGTGGGAATTTTATGGGATTTTTCTTTTTTTTTTAAATATCTGTTTATTGGTCTGATGGTTATAGGCATAGCCGTTTTTAAGGAATTAGCTGGATCGATTTGGTAAATAAAAATGATGTGTTGTCTTCTGATTTGTTATGTAGGCTAAGAAAAACAATGTCTAGGGGCCTGTGATGGTCTGTGCAGTCGTCTTGGGAACGTTTTGTATGTGTGTGCTTAATAATTTGTGATATTAAACATTGTAGATAAACAAATGCGCACCCACAGCAAATAGATTTCCCAAAGAAACAAAAAAAAACACCACACACACACACGCAGTAGCTGAAACAAGCTGAAACATAGCAGGAAAAGAAAGACAAAAAAACAAACAAACGCAGCTTTCAGTCACATGTTTATCCTTGTTGAAGCACTCCAGGTCTTAGACACCAACATGAGAGAAAAAAAATGCACATTTTACCTGCAGCTGCTCCATAAATGTAGAACACAACCTGCATAGCTGGTTATTTTTTCTGTATTTCCTCTTCGACAGCTGATGAGAGAATTTTCTGTTTCCAGACAAGTGAAAGTACATAAAACGACTGAGCTGGACTCATCTGGTCCAAAAGCACTTTGTTCCCGCGCCCAGTGCTCGCCTTAGTGATGCTTACTTTAACTCTGTGGCTTTAAACCCACAGTTTACACTACAAATCCTGACAGCCTGCCTTGTTCTGTATGCTCTGACGTCGCCACTCCCCTGAAAGACTCTCTGGGATTTTGGTGGAATAATTCCAGCCAGAGAGAGAAACTGCCTTGATGCTCAAATGCAGTTCACATGTTTCTGTTGCCTGCATAGATCCCAAGCCTTAAACATGCTAAAGCTGTGTGCAAACTTCAAAGGATGACACTAAAACTGTGATCTCTGCATCAGAATCGTTGGTTGCAGCGCATGCACAATACAATCTGCCAAAGTGGAAGTGTACAGTGCCTTAGGATATCCTCTTTCTTTATTACTAAAACACATTCTGTGGAAGAAACAGGCAAAAACAACAACATCCTGCATGATGTTTTCACTTTATAAAAAACAAACATGCTTCAGAGAATTTGTGAAATCCTGCAAACAGTTTTTGTTGAACTTTATTTAAAAATGCAGTACTTGTTCGCTTGAAGAGAAGCTCTTTTTCCTGTTACACTAATGATTTTATTTAAGTTTACTACAAATGGAACGACTGCCTTTCCTGTTGCAAAAGACCAAAACAACAAACCCAACCTGGAGAATCTGTTGTCCTGTCCTGCGTGGTAGCGAGAAAGTGCCTTTGGTTTCCAAATTTCTGCTTCAAAACATCAAACATAAACTAAAAAATAAAACACTGCTAAACCAAAAACAAGACACGCATGAAACCCATCACCACTTTGCCTTTTTCTAAAGGATCGAGGACTAATGAATAACAGCAGGAGAGATATCATCACAGTTAAACAAATAAAGCATATATTCATTTTCATTTCTAAAAGTGTATTTTTTCTGGTCAAAGACTCGTGGAAGAGTTTGTGAATCTGCTGACTGCACGCAGGAAGTCAAACCGAAGCTGTCTGCTTTGTGCGCACTTGCAGGTTCAAGTGTTTGTAAAGAGGTTTACGGAAACACTAAAATGTGTTCTGATGAAAACTCTGATGTGTAAAGAAAATGTAAAAAAAAAATCACATTTGATCAAGCTTTTATTGTTTTTAAATGAAATGTAAGCAGAAGCTCTACAGGAGACTCAAAACATCACAATCTGAAACTCAGCTGCTGCAGCAGTGGAAGAAATCACGTTTACTCAAACATTTTACTCTTTCTTCAAAACCAGAATCAGTCGAGTTATTTAAATGAAAAGAATAGTGAAACATTAGCTGACGGTGTCTCTGGAGGCTGCAGCTGGAGTTCAGTGTTTCTGCCGCGTCCCGTGTTTTTCCTCTTCTGTTTACCCCGTTTATCTGATCACATGTAGTGATTGTTGTTTTCTTATCGTACCTGTGTACTTGGTTTTGTGACGATATTGTTTGTATGTGATGCTGATGTTGTCACTGCTGGCCTATTAATGCCACTGAAGGCACAAATAAACATCTGGTGGGGAGGTGGACACACACACACACGTTTGAGTTCAACCATGCTACAGACATATCAGCAGTTTAGCTCGTGTTACTTGTCCTTTATTTTCAGAGTAGGTGCTGGTACCTTTCTGTTTTTGACCATCTCTGATGGTAGCTTTAAAGTGATTTTTAACGTCGCCCACGCATAGCTGACATTCACTCACTTATTATTTAGATTTTTGTAAAAAGAGGTGTTTTGTATAAAAGTATATCTTAGCTTTTCTTGGTACAGATGTGTGATACCTTTTTCATATCCATTAACGTAACGTGTTGGAGCTACGAAGAGAAAAGAAGCTGTGCTGTTTCCGTGTCCTGCTCATGGTCGTGTCTTTGCTCCGTAACATCAAGATGCCTTCTTCACTTCAGTTGATATTTTGTAGCTTTCTAGATACTTTCTATGTATGCAATATTGAAGTTTAATAAATCTGGAAGAAAAAACACACATCTCCTTTTTTGTCACTTAAACAATAACCACCTTTTAGCTGTAAGAGCCTCAGATCAACAGCAGATGGAGTTATTTAGTTAAAGCAGCTCACTCGGGGAAACGTTTGATGTATAGTTCCTGTAGTAACAGGAACCGCCACTAGAGGGAGGTGTGCACTTGATCTGTTTCAGGTGAGACTCAAGCAAAAGCGCAAGGTTGACAGGTTACCTGGAGAATCCTTACTCCAAGGGAAGAGAGAACATCTGTTTGCATATATTTAATAAACTTTTGTAATTAAGTATAAGTTTGAGAACAATCACAAAAGTAATATTTCTCTGTTTTGTTTTTTACTCCATATTTGATATAAAATAAATAGTTTTGTGCTTTTTCACTTCAATCTCTTGTGAGGCAAATCAATTGTATTAATTTTTGTTGTTTATTTCATAAATGAATAATTTGTTGATTAATACAAAATGACTCCATCCTCTCTCATCAGCACATGTCAAACAGTATAGGTTCACTCTTGATCACGTGATCACAGCACATAACACAGTGTGTGTGTGTTTCCCTGTCAGGGCCTTAAGAACATAGAAGGACTGATGGAGTTCACAGCCTGCAGGTTTCTCTGATGCGTCTGTGCGCACGAACCCGGATGCACTTTTTCCTCACATCATTTCAGTTTTAAACTTTTTTTTTTAGTAAAAACACAGTTTACCAGAAATGGAAGAGTGCTCAGAGGAGCGTAAGATATCCGTGTGGGTGTGCCGGGAGGAGAAGCTGGTCCTCGGCTTGTCCAAACACACCACCTGCGCTGATGTGGTCAAAGTTCTTCTGGAGGAGCAGCAGAGCTCTCGGCGCGGCCTCAGGGCGCAGGCTTACTGCATTGTGGAGAAATACGGGGGGTTCGAGAGGATTTTGCCCAACAAAACAAAGATCTTGAGGCTGTGGATGGCGTGGGGAGAAGAGCAGAAAAACGTGAAGTTCGTGCTGGTGAAAAGCGACGCGTCTTTGGATAACCACGCCGCCCGGAGCGCAGAGGCGCGCGTGGTCCACAGCAAACAGAGCTCCTGCGTGGCCAAAGGGACATCACGAGCCATCATGAGCTGCATCTCGCCGGAGAAGCAGCGGCGGATAGTCAGGAAAGCTTTCAGAAAGTTGGAGAAGATCAACAAGAAGAGGACGCGAGCGGCGCACAGAGACGCGTCCTGCGCGGCGGAGAGGATGGAGACGCTTGTTCACGTTGTGATTTCTCAGGACCACACGATCCGACAGCAGATCCAGAGGATATCAGAGCTGGACACGGAGATAGAAAGCCGTGAAGCAAAGGTGCATTTTGACAGAATCAAAAGGCATGGAGTTAATTATGTGCAGAACACGTATCTGGAGGCTCCGGGGGTCTCAAACCAAGAGGGAGGCGAGAAGCCTCCAAGTGAAACTCTAGCCAAGTTTGAGGTGTTTGTCCAGCGGTGTGAGGAGGTGCTTAGGCTACAAGAGGAGCTCTGGGAGCAGGAGGCTCTCATAGAAACGATCACAGCTCACATCCAGGAGGAGCTGAACCAGCGCTGGATGTGGAGGAGGAAAGAGGAGCTGATGAGGAAGCACCCAGAGCCCAGAGGAGGCTCCCCATCTCGCTCCTGCTCTGACGCCGAGCCAACACCACCACACGAGCTGTTCCTGGAGGAGGAGAGGATCAAAACGCAACTGGATGCAAGTTTATACATTGGTCTGCGACTGAACGCGGATTTAGAAGCTATTAGGAGCGATTTGGAGCTGTCCCAGCAGATTTGCGCCGCGCGGGAGAGGGAAATGAGGGATTTGCTGGAGAAAGTGAGCAGTTTGGAGATGGAGGAGGGGACAGGCGGCGAGGAGGAGCTCAGAAACGGGACAGAAGATAAGACCACGACTGACACTTTGGAGGGGAAAAGGGTCTGGGTGGAGAAAGCCAGATGTCTGTCTAAAGCTCCGAGTGTGAACGACGACGACTCAGACACTGGTCTAAGTTCTCTGCACAGTCAGGATTCAGACGGCCTCCCAGTTTGGGAATCACTGGTTTAGGATTGACTGACTGGTCAGCTCATCCACAAAAACCAAAAGCCTCAGGGATCATCATCATGGTGCACAAACAAAAACATCACCCAAGACAAGTGAACACTTCTGACTAACCTGCTTTGAAGTCAAACGCATTTAAAAGGTAGTTCTTGTAATTCTTGTTAGTCTAACAAAGAAAACTTTTGTTGCAACATGAAAATAAATGTTTTTTTAATAATTAAAATACTTCAATTTCTTTTTCTTTAAGAGAAATTACATCTGCAGGCTACAAAATGGGGGTGGTGGACATAATAAAATCACAGTTTCCACAGTTTCTGCCGTAATTCACAACTTTTGGACACTAGGGTGAAACTCACACACAATGCAAAGAGCAGATTTTTACCAGGCAGGCATTTATTGCCCCTCTAAAGACAATTGGGAATAAGGTTTGTCTTCTGTGACTCATTACATCATAATAACGCGCAGGAGTCAAAACAATTCAAAAAGCCTAAAGAGGAAGTCTCCACATCCAGAAGTACTGATGTTTTCCATAAATAACGTTCTTATCAGCTTTTGCAGCTGCGCCTGAAGAAAATCACAGCTGAACTTAAACACAATCAAATCTTCAGAAAATTACTAAATAATTGCCCAATTTATTTGCAAACTTCCTAAAATCAAGAGACTCGACATAAATGAAGCAATGTTACCACATAAAAATGTCTTTAATTAAAAACTAAGGATTTTGCAGCACTGGTGCGTCCTTCATGGAAAAATGTGTAATACTTTAGGTACCTCTGCATGTTTTAGTGCCAGAGGTTTGAGGAAAACAAAGTACTAGTAATAAAATATATGCAGCAAAATGCACGTGCATATATAACCAGGAGGACATGAGAACATGCAATTCAATTGCCTTCATTTTACAAGGCAATCCAAACTGAACTTGATCCTTGAGAGGATTGAAGTGATTACGGACCTGTTTTTAATCACTGGAATCCTTACAAAGACATTCAAGTTCACAGATGAGCTTTCAAGTCTTTAAGAGGGGAAACCACTTATGTAAAGAAATTGTGTGTGTGTGTGTGTGTGTGTGTGTGTGTGTGTGTGTGTGTGTGTGTGTGTGCGTGCGTGCGTGCGTGCGTGCGTGCGTGCGTGTGTGCGTGTCCAGTCTTGTTTATAGGACACATTTGGGACATATTGATCTAAGGTTGTGGGGACCAGTAATTTCACAGAGACCAAAACTCCAATCAGGTTGTTAATAGTTTTAGAACCTCTGGTTAAAAATAGAAGTAAAATGTGGTTTGAGGTTAGTTTCATGTTAGAAATGAACTGATGAGAGATAAGGACCAGGTTAATTATGTATAGCTGGAAGTTGCAGTGTCCTGCATGATTGTGGGTGGGGGTGCATGGAAGGGGTCACAGAATTATAGGTCAACTGTGCTCACGTTCAATTCAATTCAATTCAATTAATCCCAGAGGGAAATTAGAGTTTCAGTACACACAATTCTGAGATCAGACATACATACATCGGCATAGACACATGACAAGAATTGGTGACTGTGGTCATTCGCAACCCGAGTCGCGCTACCTTAGTAGAGATCAGAGGGGTTTACATGAGGATTGAGTCAGGTGGAGGGAAAAAAAGGCACTTCAGAGTTAAGCTTGGTTTATGCTTGACACATTCACTTTCCGCGCGGTAATGCGGCTCGCGGCTGGAACGTGCTTCACAACTCGCAGCGTTTATGGTTTGTGCGGCTCGTCTCTGCGGTGAGCCAATATTCTCCCAAACTGAACGGGGCAGCATGGAGCTCTACAGCATGCATCCAACACTACACCATAGTAGAAGTAGAAATTACTGTTTACAACACGGCATTTCAGCATTTTTAACAGCGTTCTCGTCTTTTCCGACAGTGCGAGCTATTTCTCCCCAAGAATTATTTACAACATGTTGATCACTGTGATCTCTGAGAGCTGAATCATACAAATGTCTGTATTTACGAACCTCTGCCATACTAGTTCTTGCCGGTCCGCCATGTTTTTCCGCGTCCGTCCGTCCGCGTGGTTAGAAATTTTCCGAGGTGCGCGTTGCGGAAATTCTGGGCCGTGCGGAGGCGCGGTGGAGGGGCGTGGTTGTTAAAATGACGCAAAATGACGCTACTTTTCCGCGCGGAGCCGTGCGGACCTCGCGGACGCGTCAAGCATAAACCAACCTTTACCCTCCACAGGGAGGGCAGCTTTGCTATGCAAAAAAAAAACCACCTCAGACAGAAATGCAACAGACTTCAGACACTACACAACATCTCCACACATCAGTGCATGCAGCCGCGATAAGCAGCACTCGTCACCTCCGTTTGGATGGGGGAGGAGGTCATTGGGTTTAGAGAGCACAGTGACTCCTGGAACGATTCAGCGGCCTTCACAGCTCACAGTCCCGCCCAGGCTGGGATAGGGAGACAGAGTTGCCATGGCGACGGCAGCATTCCACATTTCTTCTGAGGGGGAGTTATCACTTCAGCCTCACAGGCTCAAGGGCACCAGATTCAGATAAGAACTTGTTTTGGGGCCAGACAGAGATAATTTCCTCTCTGTCTTAAAGTTCCGTTGGTCCTCAACCCCTCTCAATCCAATAATGGCGTAAATTAATCTATCCCAATCCGTGCTGATCCGTCAACTTTTTCCTTGATCGAATCCACCTTCTGTGCCAGAGTCTGAATCTCAGCCAAAGTTCCAAGCTTACGACTCATCTCGACAATTATATGAGTTTGTGCATTCACAGCGCGGTGTAATCCATCCCTGAGCTCCGGGATTGAGCCAATATTCCTCGACAGCTCATTGATTTTCTGGTAAGCCAGGTCAGGCCAAAAAGCAAGAAACCTGACACCAACACCACAAATATCCATATGTCTTCAGAATCCTCTACAGACAGTTGAGAGAGGCAAATCAGGTTCCACTGTTTCCAGGAGTCCATGATATGCCCAAATGGCTCTGTCCCAGAGGGGCATCCGGGAGCCCCTTCTCCCGTTCTCATTGTTGAAAAAATGTTGTCAATCGCGTTGAGAGACCAACTGACCAGGTCCATTTTTAATAATTTCCTGTTTACAGAAAAAATGCAGAAGCGCCATACACCCAAAGACAGACAAAGAGCCTTGGGATGAGATAGGGAGGAGAGGAGGAAAAAAAGTGTCTGTACTCTCCAAGAGCGGGAAGAAGACTGTAATACCTTGGCAGTGGTCTTTAATAGGCATGAATGCCTTGTAACTGTAAACCCAAACAAGTTCACTGAACTCAAAATTTATGAGGAAACTGATTACATAATAATTTTTAGGTTAACTAAAAACTATAAGTTCACCATTACTTAAAAATATGACCCGAATAAAATCAAAAAGCTCTGGATTGCCTGTTTGAGGATCTAGAAGTTAGCTGGAGGAGAACGTGGCAAAACACGGCAGAATTTGGAGTCTTGTTTCATGATACTCAGACATCTCGCCTCTGATTGGCTAATAGCATCATGACTCTTCCACTACCTCTGTTTGCAACATGGATGTTTTATCTCCACAAATAACACAAGCCTGAAGGAATTCTGCTGTGTGGTGGAGTTGCTAATGCTAATAGTTAGCTTATACTAATAAGCCGGCAGCCGTCTGCGAAACTGTAGCGTCAACAACAGGTAACAAAACCGTTTCTGTGTTTTAAAAAAGAACGACAACATGGAATTAGAAATAACGCACAGCAAGAACACACCTAAGATGTTAGCTTCTACTAGCTGAGACCATCTCTGCTGTTTCCTGGACGCTAAACCAACAACAGCCTTCTCCGTCGTGAGTCAAGATGGGTGAATCCATGAATGTTAAGTGACGGTGTGACGTAGATCTGTCAGGATTTTCTAATCCTAGAGTTTCACTGACTCAGACATTAATGCAGGAGGTAGGTGTAGGAGACTATTTTCATGTTCAGCCTGCATGAAAAACTCAGAGTGACCCACTATATTCAGAAATAATCATTAAAAAATGTTTTTTCATTAAAGTTGACCTTTATGTTTAAAGCTGCTTTAGTGAATCTGCAAACAAGCTAGGTTTAGAACTCAAACACGGTGACAGAACACTCCCATCTCCCCTCTGGTATCTTCCCTGAAACACTTCTGTCGGAACTGGAAACCCACTTTGCCAGAGGAAACAAGATAGCGCTAAACACCAGTCCCCCGTTTTCTAGGTCCAAACATATTTTGTTGCCTGTGACTTCAAACGTTTTTTTTTTCCTTTTGGGACTCTGGTAGTTTGTCCTAAAGGTAGCAGCCAACTGTTTCTCCTTCTCTGATATTGTTGAGCAGCGAGTACATGAATGGAGGACGTAGGGAAGTGAGACGGTTCAGCAAGACCAACAAACGGATTGTCCAATAGTTGCGTTTGGTCCGAAACGTGTTATTGGTGAAGGTTTTTAGACAAATGCAATAAGAACCAGTTTATTTATTTTTTGTTATTTTTTCAAATCTCCATCTCCATCTATAGCTATACTAGGTTTGAATGTTAAGAAGCATGTAAAAATGTTTTAAGCAAATTAGTTTTCCAAATTTGCCATTGCAGCTTTAAATTAATATGCTGATAAATATAAGCACAATGCATTTGTGAATTTGGGTCGATAGAAGCTTTTAAAAATTGGTTAGAAAAAAAAGATATAACAGGATAAAACACACAGCAGGTACACAAAACTGATATCTATTGAGTTTCCACCCTTGATGAACCCACCCACGTGTACCTGTATACACACAGGTATACATTACTTCCTGTGTCCCTAGAGTTCTCTGCTTAACGAACTACTGAGGAAGGCTAAACCGCAGGGAAGATGCTTTCTCAGCATATACAGTATCTGAGTCGGACTTAAAAAGGTTATTTAACTGTAAACTTTTATGAAAATCGTGATATAAGAATATTTATTCCCGTACACTGCCACACACACACACACACACACACACACACACACACACACACACACACACACACACACACACACACCAAACCTGCCTTTTGTTATCCACATTCAGGGCAACATCAGTGTCAGACAAGCAGTGGTGCTGCATTACGTGCTGAAAGAATAACAGCTTCTTGTCTCCTGACAACAGCAGCCGTCTCCTCTGCGCTGGAGTCTCTTTTCACTGTGCTCCTCTGAGGGACATAAATTGATCTGACCTGATAGCAACATCATGTCATCTCATGAACAGGAACGTGGTGTTGCACGCAGCATTCTAAGATGACAACAAGCGCATGACACAGATCTTTTTTCAGGGGCCAAGTCTGTGGAGAGTTTTGATTATGTGGAGTTTCCCCAGAGCTCTGAAGCTCTTTGAGACAAAGAAAAAAAAAATTCAAGAATCTGAAGTATTCTCCTCTTTCTAAATATGCCAGATCGAACACAGAAAAAGGAATGTTGGCCAGAAACTGGAATATTGTTCTCAGTAGTGCGTGTTGAGAAGTCATCAAAAATATATATACTTTAAAGGTGCAGTATGAAAGAATACAGTGGGGCAAAAAAGTATTTAGTCAGCCACCGATTGTGCAAGTTCTTCCACTTAAAATGATGACAGATGTCAGTAATTTACAGTACATCATAGGTACACTTCAACTGTGAGAGACAGAATGTGAAAAAAAATCCATGAATTCACATGGCAGGATTTTTAAAAATTTATTTGTAAATCAAGGTGGAAAAATAAGTATTTGTTCACTTCAAACAAGGAAAATCTCTGGCTCTCACAGACCTGTAACGTCTTCTTTAAGAAGCTTTTCTGTCCTCCACTCGTTACCTGTATTAATGGCACCTGTTTGAACTCATTATCTGTATAAAAGACACCTGTCCACAGCCTCAAACAGCCAGACTCCAAACTCCACTATGGCCAAGACCAAAGAGCTTTCGAAGGATACCAGGAAAAGAATTGTAGACCTGCACCAGACTGGGAAGAGTGAATCTACAATAGGCAAGCAGCTTGGTGTGAAAAAATCAACTGTGGGAGCAATGATCAGAAAATGGAAGACATACAAGACCACTGATAATCTCCCTCGATCTGGGGCTCCACGCAAGATCTCATCCCGTGGGGTCAAAATGATCATGAGAACGGTGAGCAAGAATCCCAGAACCACACGGGGGACCTGGTGAATGACCTGCAGAGAGCTGGGACCACAGTAACAAAGGTCACCATCAGTAACACACTACAACAGCAGGGAATCAAATCCTGCAGTGCCAGACGTGTTCTGCTGCTGAAGCCAGTGCATGTCCAGGCCCGTCTGAAGTTTGCCAGAGAGCACATGGATGATACAGCAGAGGATTGGGAGAATGTCATGTGGTCAGATGAAACCAAAGTAGAACTTTTTGGTATAAACTCAACTCGTCGTATTTGGAGGAAGAAGAATACTGAGTTGCATCCCAAGAGCACCATACCTACTGTGAAGCATGGGGGTGGGAACATCATGCTTTGGGGCTGTTTTTCTGCTAAGGGGACAGGACGACTGATTTGTGTTAAGGACAGAATGAATGGGGCCATGTATCGTGAGATTCTGAGCCAAAACCTCCTTCCATCAGTGAGAGCTTTGAAGATGAAACGTGGCTGGGTCTTCCAACACGACAATGATCCCAAACACACCGCCCGGGCAACAAAGGAGTGGCTCCGTAAGAAGCATTTGAAAGTCCTGGAGTGGCCTAGCCAGTCTCCAGACCTCAACCCCATAGAAAATCTGTGGAGGGAGTTGAAAGTCCGTGTTGCTCGGCGACAGCCCAAAACATCACTGCTCTCGAGAAGATCTGCATGGAGGAATGGGCCAAAATACCAGCTACTGTGTGTGCAAACCTGGTAAAGACCTATAGTAATTGTCTGACCTCTGTTATTGCCAACAAAGGTTATGTTACAAAGTATTGAGTTGAATTTTTGTTATTGACCAAATACTTATTTTCCACCCTGATTTACAAATAAATTCTTTAAAAATTCTGCCATGTGAATTCATGGATTTTTTTTTCACATTCTGTCTCTCACAGTTGAAGTGTACCTATGATGAAAATTACTGACCTCTGTCATCATTTTAAGTGGGAGAACTTGCACAATCGGTGGCTGACTAAATACTTTTTTGCCCCACTGTATATTGAGAATTTTACAGTGAGAAAATCCCAAAAGAGTCATTTTGGAAGGAAGGTTATACTGAAACATATTTCATATCCAGCAGGCAGCTGGATTGTCAGTTTTTCTACTTTCAAAACAAAGGAAGGAGGAGCATAACTACTGTTTACCATCAGTGAGTGTGGGGTCGCCGTGTCTCCTGTGAGCTAATGCTGCAGCTCCAACAATTGTAATTTGACGATGCCGGCAAAAAGCTCCAGAGTTTTTTAAAGTGGTTGCATTAACCACATTTTACCATAGGATGTCATTTTTACTTCATTTCTACATAATGCACCTTTAAATGAGCAAAGGTGTGCCAAACCCACACTCTTGTGCATTAAATTATCAGAGTGTTATTTTCTTCTGGAGTCATTATTAAACAAATACAAATAAAACCATAACTTTAGTGTTAACTGATTGTGTGTGTGTGTGTGTGTGTGTGTGTGTGTGTGTGTGTGTGTGTGTGTGTGTGTGTGTGAATGAACAAGTGTGTACAGTCTTTAATGTAAACTTCTTCTGCAATTCTCATCCACCCTGAGGAGATTTTGGATAGATAGATAACTGTATTCATGAAATTATAATTAGAAAAATTGTTGATTATAATAATTATAATTTATTTTGTTACAAAATCAGTTATTTGTCAAGGTCGGATAATAAAAATAAATAGTAATTATGGGTTAAGCACTGAGTAAGTAATGATATGTTCCTCCTCTGTTGCTTAGATAACTTCCAGTTAGTCCCTGAATAAGACTGGTGGGTGTTTTTACCAGTAAGTAATGGTTAACTAATGGTTAACCCTAACCCTGGTTCATTACTCATTATCTCCTAAGTCGTTCTCTAGTAACAAAGAACTATTTATGCCCCTTATTGTAAAATGTTACCAAAACAACTGTACTCAAAGTTTCTTCAGACATAAGAGGCACAGAAAAATGTGTAACTTGGTAAATTATGTCAACTTTGCTTAAAAATACATCAAAATATTGAGTGGATTAAAGAAATCCTTGTGTCAAATTGATTCTAGTGAAATGTCTTTTTTTTTTCCAGTTTTCAAAGGAAATTCCTCTGACTCAAGAAAAGAAACGACCGGCTCCTAATGGCACAAACCTGCCGGTGTTCCCTAATCCCTGGAATGTGTCACTTTGTGTTCCTGGCAGCTTTTGCTCACTCTCCTGGATGGACCTGCCATGAAGTCACTAATGAAGGTATTGACTTGAGAGTTGGGACTTCAATGTGAGCGCTGAGTTGAAAGCCGCTCAGAGAGCACTTAGCCCGCTGCTAACAGACCGAGGCCACCGGTGTGCGCTCATTAGACCTCATTGTGCTGGTGGCAGGTGTGTTAATCCTGTCAGGCTGGGTGGTGACCCCGTAACCCCGACTGTGGGATACTGTACGGTCTCTTTCCGAGCCACTCAATGCCTGTCAACCCCTATTTGGAGTAAATTTAGCCCGACCCCTTCATCGGCCGCTGCGCTATGCTTCAGCAATCAGTTCAAACACAATCAGTGCAGCAACAAAATTGCAGAATATTTTGCTCCATTTTCTCTTCGTGAAACCACAAACACCTGAAGCGATGAAGTTATAATACTGTGGTGTGATGATTGACACTACAAATTTAATTATTTTGACCAATAAGATGTGATGATTCAATATGAATATGAAATATCAACCTGATTGATCTTTGAATGTTTAATCAGAAGATTCTAGGGTTCTTTGTTTATTCGGGGACACTAAACACACTTCGTATTAATTCAGAGAGAGCCAAGCATATGGTTTATAAAATGAATTAATTTATTTTTCCTAAACTAATGATTATACATGACAAGGTGCGAGTATATGTATTGTAATAGATATGAAGTGATTTAATACGATGTGTGTAATGGAAGCTAGATGTTTTAGCTAAACTGTTCTTTGTGTCTGAGAGAATTTGTGAAGTCTGGGTTATAAAATAAAATTGTTGTTTGTTTATAAACTAGAGAGTTGTTTATTAATCTCATCCGACGCCAGTGTGCAAGCTACGATACCCTTGGTATGAGTCGCTCCCGGTGGTCCGGAGGAGTGCGGTCCGAGTGGTGAGGTCACTGGATGTAGAAACCACAATACTCAGAGATTAGTAGCTTCCAGCTTCACCGGCCATGGGATGCAACCCGGGGTCTGCAGGTTAGATGTCTGAGGTGTGAAGTAGCTCTGTAAAGAGCTGTTTTGCCCGTAATTGTGGAAGTCACAGGAGACTGTTTCAAAAAGACTTCTTCCCCGATTTGGCCGGATCGGGAGTCAGCTGGAAAACAGAAATAATCGGGAAGTAATTCTTGTTCTATTGAACTCATTGTTTATACATTTTGGCAAGTTTAGCAAATCAGAATTTGACACGTTTGAGGGTTTTACCAAACCGTCAGAAGCCACGCCTTCTTCAGATACAAAGGTGTTTAACACTTTGTGAATGAGAATGTTTTAAAACACTCATCTGAAGTGAATATTAACATTAATAGGTATCTTATTGTAATGTGTATGAGTGCAGATATTGATTAACTTGTTAAATCAAACACATACTGATCTGGTGTAGATAAGATCTGGAATGGATCATTGCAGGAACAATATTCATTTTAAAGTTGTCATTGGTTTAAGCACAGATTATTCAAACCTTTGATTTAAACATCATGTTCATTCAACACATATGATTATTTAAACTTATGAGCTTCAAGTAGGTTTGATTTTTACTTAGAGTGAGGAATGCAGCAGTCAGGCTCCTGCATCAGACCTTGGGTGAGAGAACGTTATGACTTCTTGCAGTAGCAAGAACTGTGGCAAATGTTTGTTTTGGGAGTCAGAGGCCAGACATGGTGTTGTCCTATCTGTACATGAAAGGTTATCTTGTGGTCAATTAGATGGTGAAAATTGATCACTTGGTACGTTACGATATATTTAGCATCAAATTTCAGCAACATTTTAGTCGTTTTACAGTTACTTTATATCTGGGTCCTTTATATGTGATTCACTGATTGCAAATATAATAAGCTCTATTATAAAACTAAGTGCAGTGGTCACCAGGAGGAGGAGAAAAAGGTCAAAGTTGTCATAGGACCCATAATATGAGTTTGAAACCTGCCATAGTCAAATGAAATGGTGGTTTAAGAACTTGCACGTTTTAATGTTGTGCAAACTAAAAAGGCAACAGCTAAAGCTGCAATGACAATTTTGGAAAACAAATTAGCTTAATTTTTTTTTCATGTATCTTAACGTTCCAACAAAGTATAGATATAAATATATTGTAGAGATTTAAAAAAAAAACTGAAAACCTTAATAAAATGGTTCCTAGCATTTGTCTAAAAATCTTCACCATTAATACGTTTTCGACTGAAAGCAATTGTTGGACCATCCGGTTGTTGCATTCATATACTCACCGCTCAAAAATATCCAAGAAGGAGAAACAGTCGGCTACTATCACTTCAACTTTAGGACAAAATATCAGTCGCAAAAAGAAAAACACCATTTAAAGTCACGGACAAGTAAAGACATTTGGACAAAGAAATTGGCGACTGTTGTTTAGCACGATCTCGATTCCTCCGGCATCGCAGATTTCTGGTTCCGGCAGAAGCGGCTCAGGGAAGACATCCAAGGGGACGGGTTAGTATTCCATGACCATGTTTGCATTAAAAACCAAGCTTGTTTGCATCTTCAAAGTGGCAGTGTGTAGTTTCCTGCTACTAGGAGGCAGTACATACATATATTTCAAGATAGTTTTATACCATATCACTGTGATTGTCGCTAGCTTAAAAAAAACATACAGTAAATGTTATTAGCTGTGGAGCAGAAAGAATTCGACTTCAGCATGACTCCTCAGACTTGACTGATGGTACTTCAGTTAATTCCATCGAGAGAATGAATGATTGTAGTTTTCTGGCGTTGTAGTTTCCGGACGTGCTTGGAGTCCTGTGTCTGCCAATGATGTCATCACTCTATGGCAATACCACTCGACCAAAATATATTGCATTTTTATTTTGATTCTGTTCTTTCACATATGTTTTGGGAGTTTAGCAGTTTTGTTATTAAATTCATGTTTCTTACTGCCTAAATGTTTTCGAACATGGTAACATAATTTCCATAATTTCCATAAGTCGTACGTCCAGCCAATCATCTAGTGTGATGTCATCGACAGGCGCAGGACCCCGAAGGAAACACGGCGTCCCCCAAAGATACTAGACCCATGCCCTATGTACTTTAGACTGGATTTTTATGGTTATATGTTACTGAGCCGCCAATATTTTCAAAGACTGGAGATCATTTTATTCATTTTCACAAAGTTTTAATGAATATTTCCAGAGATTAACGGGAAAAACTACACATTGTCTCTTGAAGTTTGATGGCAATGATACTGAAAAAAAATCATGGAAGTGATCGAGGGCTACAGTTCTTGACCAAACTCTTGAAACTTGGCTGTAAATTACTTTCTTTTTTGGATGCACATACTTTACTTTTAATTAAATAATTCACTAAGCAGGTGTCTGAAAAAAAAGTATCTAAGTGTCTAAGCTTTGCAACACCCACTTGAAAGAATAAGCTACAGTAGATTGTGACTATGTGAGCTCAGGAGGTAGCGCAGGTTGTCCAGTAATTGGAAGGTCGCAGGTTCGATCCTGGCTCCAACCAGAGAATGCAGCAGATGTGTCCCTGGGCAAGGCATTTAACTGGCCTTGCCTGCTGGTGGTGGTCAGAGGGACTGGTGGCACCAGTGTATGGCAGGACTCGCCTCTGCCAGTGTGCCCAAGGGCAGCTGTAGCTACAGTTTAATTCATCCACACCAGCGTGTGAATGGGTTAATGACTGATTGTGTTGTGAAGTGCCTTGGGGGGGGGGGGGGGGGGGGGTTGTAGAACGCTAAGGAGGTGCTACCCAAATACAGGCCATTTACCATCTTCTCCAAAGATTTTCTTTGAATCAAACATCACAGTGGGTTTTAAGGGTGTGAATGATGTATCAGTTACAGAAAAACTTAAAGATGTCTGGGTGTTGCTGAACTTCACTCAATTGTCTTTCTGTCTGTAGAAAGTGAATGGATTATGCTGCAGGCAAAAATCACAAGATCTCTTCAGAACATTTCCTTCACTCCCCAACCCCCACCCTCTCATATCCTAATGGGAAAGATTGGTTTCACGTACAATGAGGATGGATTGTGTTGCAGGACTTTAGTGGGTCACACCATTCCAACCTGAAAACATGTACCCACTGATCCAAGGAAACCAAAATGTCAAAACAATCAGGTCGTGTCTGGTTTCTAATTATATGTCACCTTCTGATACAAGGGGATTTTTTTCCCCAAACAATGTAAATTCTAAGGAATTGTTTAGAGCATAATGCATTAAATAAAATTTAGCAGCAGCATTTGAATAATTTAATTTAGCCTATGGCTGAAATGCTTAAGTTGTGCAAGTGAGCAAAATAATAATAATAATAATAACAATAATAAAAAAAGGGAAATTTAAGTCAAGAGAGACAATGAAACAGTTAAAAATAATTCCTATTTCAGAATATAATTCTCAAGGATAATTATGTGGGTTAATAAAGATTAAAGTCTTGATTTTCAGTAGAAACCAAAACCCAAGTTCAATAAGAAACCAGTTTTTTCCATCTTTTTTAAATATATGAATTAGTGATGCACCGGTATGAAATTTTTGGGCCGATACCGATATCCAATTTTAATATCACTGTTATGGCTGATAACCAATATTTGCTGATACCGATATGCTGACATGAATGTGTTGCAAAGTGCACTTGGTTGAAAGGCTACCGTATTTTCATATTAAGCCTGCATGTGAAACTCAGAGTGATTGATCATATTTAAAAAATAACAAGAAAAAAAAGGTTTCTCGTGAACGTGGTCTTTAACGATTCAACTAAAACAAACATTTTAAATTCAGCTAATCCAGATACAGCTTCATGCAAACTTGGAAGCTTCAAATGTCTTTTCACGTGCACATAAGGATCACACCGTTCTGACATGATCAGCCTACCAGACTTTTCATTCAGATTTCAAACTAGAATATAGTTCCTCAGAAATATAAACAAACATCGTATTAGTTCATTCTGACATGGTTTCTAGCTGGAAATCTAAAAGGTAACAGCTCAGATCTAATTTCCTCATGTTTATTAAGTTGTTCCTCAATAAAACATCTCTATGTGGCACAAATAAATGCCTCTGAATGACAAGAACTCTAATTAGCGTTGTGACGCAGCTGACAGGAGCACACAGCGGAGTTCAGTCACACACAAACACTCCATGTTTGGAGAGGAGGGTTAACAGCTCTTCAGATGCAGGCGGGGTAAATCTAAATGCATGTCTGGGATGCCGGGGGCCCTCTTGTCCCTTGTCACTGGGTTTAATGAACACATGTGCAGTTTCTTATTCCACGTTGGTGAATCAGAAGGCTCAGCTGCTGCTGGATGAACTGGCTGGGAACACAAGATAACTGACAGCTCATGAAGAAAGCACAGATTTATTGATCAGAATAAATTAAATTAGGAATTAAAATTAAACTGTTGTAGTTTTACTCCTAGTTATTTTACATGTTAGAAAATAATACTAGTTTTTGTCAAAAATTAAACATTTGATAAAAAGCATCTATGGCTTTTTTCATTGTGAAACTCAGGATTCATTTAAAAGAGACATTTCACCCCTAAGAGAAATGTAGCCTGATGCCATATTCTCCAGTGTTAAAGTGTGAAAAAGCATGTTATAACCACTCCAGTCGTTCTCGTCACCTGGCAGTACTCCATTAGCTTTAGCTTAGCATTAACAATGTAAATGAATGGTAACAGCTAGCTGTTGTGTTAAAAAGACATGAAAATTACTCAATAATGATCCTAATTTTTCTTAACAATCTTAATGATCATATTAATTTAAATTAAAAACAAGTAGCACAACGGAATCACAGGAGCTGACGTAGACTCGGGACTATCTTACGACAAAGCTCCACTGTCAGCCGGAGCTGCAAGGCGCAAGGGCATACCACAGCAACCCTGAAAGAACCCCACTCCTTTAAACACAATAGTGAGTTTTTACTACCGTAGTTAAAGAATATTGCATTTATAGTGCAAGAAAAAGATTTTTGCGTCATTTCCCTGAGCCTTGCAGTGGCAGCCCACCGTGGTGCTTTGTTGTTATGTAGTCTCAAACCTAAATGGGCTCTTGTAATTTCTTTGTGTTACTTATTATTTTCATCAGCAGTCAATATGATTATTGAGGTCACCAAGAAATATTCGGATCATTATTGAGTAAATGTCATGACTTTTTCATATGAAAAGCTAGTTGTTACCATTCACTTACATTGTTTACGCTAAGCTAATGGAACACTACCAGATTATGAGAAAGACCGGGCTGGTTACAAAATGCTTTTCCCACTTCTCTAGCTCTGAGGAATATGGCAACAGCCTAAATTTCACTTAGGGATGGAATATCCCTTTAATGCAGGCATGTCCAAAAGATGGCCCCTGGGGCCATCTACAGACCTTGGAGTGATTTTGTGCAGCCCTCACTTGAATTGTTAAACTGGTGAGGTTCCTGTAGCTCTTTTTAATTTTTTTTTTTAACATTTTAAAGTTCATTTTAACAATAAGAGACACATATTTGATTCGGAAAAGGGTAGAATGCCTTCTCCGGGTCAGGGATGAGGTCCTGCCCCAAGTGGAGGAGTTTAAGTATCTCGGGGTCTTGTTCACGAGTGAGGAAAAGCTGGAGCATGAGATCAATGAGGGATTGGTGCTGTGTCTGCAGTGATGTGGGCGTTGCATTGGTCTGTCGTGGTGAAGAGAGAGCTGAGTCAGAAGGTGAAGCTCTCAATTTACCGGTCGATCTACGTTCCTACCCTCACCTATGGTCATGAGCTTTGGGTAATGACCAAAAGAACGAGATCGCGGATGCAAGCGGCCAAAATTAGTTTTCTCCGCAGAGTGGCTGGGCTCTCCCTTAGAGATAGTGAGAAGCTCAGTCATCCGGGAGGGGCTCGGAGTAGATTCGCTGCTCCTCCACATCGAGAGGAGCCAGTTGAGGTGGCTCGGGCATCTGGTCAGGATGCCTCCTGTACGCCTCCCTGCTGAGGTTTTCTGGGCACGTCCAACCGAGAGGAGGCCTAAAGGGAGACCCAGGACACGGTGGAGGGACTATGTCTCTCACCTGGCCAGGGAACACCTTGGGATTCCCCTGGAAGAACTGGCCCAAGTGGCTGGGGAGAGGGAAGTCTGGGCCTCTTGACTTAGGCTACTGCCCCCGCGAAACACTGAATTAATTATTCAAGAACATATCTACATAAATAACAAAACAGTGGATGGGAATAATTTTACTCCTATCAGCGAGTTTGTGAATTATTACATTTATCATGTCAGTAGCTGTGGCCACATAGTAGCTCATCACCATCAGTGTGTGAATGTGTATGTGAATGCATGAATGATACACTATAGTGTAAAGTGCTTTGGATTCCTTTGACTCTAAATGACGCTATACAAGTGCGGGTCATTTGTCAGAATGTTAAAACTATATGGAAAAATTCTGACAGCTAATGTGGATATGGAAGAGGACAGAGCAGATCAAAGTTCTTCCTGCTTCTGAATCCTAAAATCATCTCTCTACTCATCTACTCAAAGGTAGAGAATCAGATCCACACATCTGCTTGTTCCCAGCAGACTATGACTTTACTCTGGTCTCACAGGAAATGGCCTGATCCTGATCAAAGTGCACGTCATCATCATCGTCATAATCATCATCATTTCGTCATCGTCGTCGTCATCGTCATCATCGTCATCCTCATCATCGTCATCCTCATCATCGTCGTCATCGTCATCATCATCATCATCATCATCGTCGTCATCAACGCCATTGTCATCGTCATCATCATCATCGTCATCATCATCGTCATCATCATTTCGTCATCGTCGTCGTCATCGTCATCATCGTCGTCATCGTCATCATCATCATCATCATCATCATCGTCGTCATCAACGCCATTGTCATCGTCATCATCATCATCGTCATCATCGTCATCATCATCGTCATCATCATCATCATTTCGTCATCGTCGTCGTCATCATCGTCATCCTCATCATCGTCGTCATCGTCATCATCATCATCTTCATCATCGCCATTGTCGTCATTGTCGTCTTCATCATCATCATCATCGTCGTCATCGTCAACATCATCATTGTCATCATCATCATCATCATCGTCGTCATCAACGCCATTGTCGTCGTCATCATCATCATCATCATCGTCGTCATCAACGCCATTGTCATCGTCATCATCATCATCGTCATCATCATCATCATCATCATCATCATCGTCATCATCATCGTCATCATCATCATCATTTCGTCATCGTCGTCGTCATCGTCATCATCGTCATCGTCATCATCATCATCTTCATCATCGCCATTGTCGTCATTGTCGTCTTCATCATCATCATCATCGTCGTCATCGTCAACATCATCATTGTCATCATCATCATCATCATCGTCGTCATCAACGCCATTGTCGTCGTCATCATCATCATCATCATCATCATCGTCGTCATCAACGCCATTGTCATCGTCATCATCATCATCGTCATCATCATCGTCGTCATCATCATCGTCGTCATCATCATCATCGTCCTCTTCGTCGTCCTCCTCATCATCATCATCGTCATCCTCATCCTCATCATCGTCATCATCTTTAAAAGAAAGATTCTGTTTTCATCTCAAGTAAAAAACAACAAAGGTCCTTTCTGCTTGTTCTAAACATTTTTCTCTAAATACTTGAAGAAATAATGAGCAAATATTCAAAGTGGACAAGAATCAATTTCTAAGAAAATAATGTATATTTTTAATGGGGCAATAATAAAATGTTTAAGACATTAAAAAAATAAAAAAATAATCTAATTCATACAAACTAGTAAATTAGCCGCTCTGCCTTCAGAGTCCTGTTTAAAATCCAGCTTTGTCTGTGGCCGATGCTCAAAAGCACAGAAGCCAAAGTGCTGAGATACTATTTCCTATTAAAAGGCAAACAAGAAAGAAATCTACTCAGATAAGAAACATGCAGAAGCAGGAGAGCACTCATCACACTTGAGTGCAAGCCTCCTTAGTAGGTGGGGCCTGATTTGAGGAGAAAGGGAGCGTTGTCATGGAAACCAGTCATCTGGGACCAGTCAGTGTGGGAAACCTGATACTACAAAGACTAAAGTGCTCACAAGCCTATTTTTTTCAACTTGTTTTTAATGTGGCCTCTTCATTCATCAGATGTGTTCTAAATGCAAAATAAAAAATAAAATCCTAATGGTGGATTTAAATCAGGCCTTTTCAATCAATCCTTTTGAAAGAAGAGAGCTTTATTCTGAAAGGTGGTTCTGACTAATTTAAACCAAAGTCCAGACGAAGACCACTGGTTATAAACTAAAAGCATAAATCTGCAGACTGTGACGCTAAGGAATCTGGACAAGTGCAAAGAGACTTGTCAGGGGCGCCCTTTGGACCAACCCGGAGACAAATATCTTGATGTAGTAATTAATGTAAAGCTACAGCAAGCAGGAAGGGCCATTCCTAAATGAATCCCTTATTTGAGACTAATTTCTTACTCTCAGAGCTCAGCTTTTCTTCCAGTATGCTGGCCGCCAGTTCATCCAGGGATTTGTGCAGGGGTTTGTCTTGGATGTTCCAATCTGGGATTATAGGATGCACAACAGAAACACACCCCTCTGCAGCTTCAGTACTGTTACCCACCCATTACCCCATTGAGACAGTGTCCTGCCCACAGCCAAAATCACACAGATTAAATATCAAGCTTAGAAATGTAAATCATGGAAATCTCATAAATATTAGAATAAATTCAACTGAGCAGAAAATTAGAAAAATTAAATGGGGGTTATTGAACATTAGGTCTATTTTTTTCTAAGACTTTGTTAGTTAATGACTTGATTTGTGATAATCACATTTCTTTGCTCTCTCTCACAGAATCCTGGCTGCAAAAAGAGGACTATGTTAGTTTAAACGAGTCGACTCCTAATTATTTAAATCATCATATTGCTCGAAGTACAGGGCGAGGAGGAGGAGTAGCAACCATTTTTCATTCAGACTTATTAATCAATCCCTTACCAATTAATAGTTACAGTTCGTTTGAACATCTTATTCTTAGTTTTCCTAATCCAGATTGCAAAACTGTAAAACCACTCTTGTTTGTAGTTTTATATCGTCCACCAGGCCCTTACTTTGAGTTTTTGGATCAGATCTCTGATTTATCTGATTTGGTGCTAAATACTGATAAGGTCATTGTAGTGGGGGATTTTAATATTCATGTGGACATTGAAAATGATAGCCTCAATGTAGCCTTTAGTAATATCTTAGACTCAATTGGTTTTACTCAAAGAATACATAGCTCCACCCACTCCTGCCATCATACATTGGACCTTGTGCTGACTTATGGTATAGAGTGTGAGGAAATAACGATCTTTCCACATAATCCAGTCCTCTCAGACCACTTTCTGATAACCTTTGAGTTTTTTATAACTGAGTTCTCGAGACATGAAAGTAAATTTCACTATAGTCTGTCTCTATCTGACAACGCAGTTTCATCTTTTAAATCAACGGTTCCATCTTTACTGTCCTCAGCATCTCAGAGGCAGTGTTGGGCAAGTTACTTCAAAACTGTAATGCATTATTTATTACTTGTTACCCTCATTTTAATGTAATTGATTACATTACAATATTATTGATTTTAAAATGTAAGGTATTACACTACTTTTGCATTACTTTCAGTTACTTTCACCAAAACAATTTCAATAGGAATTAGGTCATGTGATGCTCAGTGAACTCATGACACACATCCAGAAAAAGGCGATGTGGTGTCTGAGCTAGGATTGCTGTTAAAAACAGTCAGATATAACAGTTCTTTACTAAATGCATGCAACAACAAACTGTACTCTCAGCATGCTGCCATCTTAGATTAACTGAGAAGGATGTGAGGTGGTGGGGGGCTCCAAGCCTATATTTGCCTTGGTCCCCAAATGCCTTGATACGGCCCTGGATGTGGGATTGACTTCTGGGGAGATCTGATTCTATCACATGTATAAATATTAAATGCTTCTATATTATTGCTTTTCACTGGTAAATGTGTATTGGGGATAAATCTACCTACTTTTTTTTCTTTTCAAGCACTTTGTTTTGTTTTCTTGATTTTATTTGAATAATTTCCGGCCCTTTCTCTCTCTAACCTTCCTGCATGCTGCATGTTTTCACCGTCTTCCAGAAAAACTGTTTCCTAGATTTCCTACTTTCTAACTGATCAGCCAAAGGGATCTAGAGAACGCAAAAAAAAAAAAAAAATAATAAAATAAAAGCTTAATATGTGCTGCGCTCCAGCAGCAATGAGTTGAAATCACCGGGCAAGGGCACAGATTATCAACTCAGCTGAGGCAAAGCACGTCAGAAAAGTAAAGAAAGTACAGAGAATATGGGCTGATATGAATGATCGCAAGTTAATTATTTTGTTTTGGTGGAGAGATTTTGTGAATATAACAGCGCAGCGGCCGCGCGCAGGACGCAGTTGGAGTATTTGAGCCGTCACCGCTGCGTCCTCTCTGCTCATAGAATGCCTGCAAAGCGGAGTCCATAAATTACGTAATATATGTAGATACCGGATCTTTATTTTGGGCTTTCCGCTATTTTAATTTTTAAGAAACCCAAATCGTGATTCTGGGTTTAAAAATGCACTGTAATCACTTTTTCCGAAGTCAAGTTTTGACCCCTGCACTTTTTACCATCCGAAAACAATATTACGCTAAATGAAATTGACACTGGTTGAGCTCTAGGACCAAGCAGAAAACAACCATTTATGTTGAAGCCTGTTTCCCATTAGAACATACTGTAAAGACCCCCCCCCCCCGTGTCCCCCCCACTTCTAAAGTGAAAATTACGTCCATGATTAGAATTACCGCTTTACTGACAATTGTACCGAATAAATATTACCATTTTCTTTCCCTGTAATGCCTTACATTACCACATTACAGCAAAAAGCAATGCAGTACGCAGGGCCAGATTAACACTTTGTTGTACCCTGGGCAACAATGTTAAAGGGCTCCATCATCACGACCCAAGGATCACCATAATATGGTCACATACAGAATATTTTACTGTAATATGCAGTAAATATACTCAATACTTGAATGCCTGACATCACGTAACCTGCTCAGGGTAACCTTTGACCCACCTCATGTGGACTGACCAATGAGGAGAGGGTCTTAACTTGAGGCCCTCTCGTCATTGGTCAGTCTGCATGAGACTGACTCTCAACTGACGTTCAAAGTCATAGGCTGTTGGGTAATTCCTATATTACTTCCAAATTACCTCAAAAGAGTTAGAGCATACACAGAGGGATTAGATCTTTTTGGAAATTGTAATCATCAAACAACAATCAATAAACAAACTTTGCAAAGGGTGAAACATACACACCAGAGTCAGAGGCGGTTTGTTCTCACCCAGAACTAAAGCTGCGGAGAGCTTTTATTAGGACCAAGTCAAAGATAACCACACCTACATCAGAAGATAATAGGAAGTCTTCAAGGGGGTCTTCACAGCTGGATGCTACAGACAGACTAAAGAGTCACCAAGTCTAGCCTTGATGTGCCTGACAATTTGCATTCAGGCAGGAAGCATTTCTATAACACTTTAAAATGTAAAAACTCTGTTTGATTATGAATTTTTACCTGACATAGGCAGCGAAGTGTCTCTGTGCAGCGCAAAAGCCCGGGTGGACAGTTTGTTTAATATAGGGTGATCATATTTCCATTTCTAAAAAAGAGGACAGGGGATCTGTGCCTATGACGTCACACTATGGCAACGCCACACAAACCACGTTGGGACCAATTTTTTTGTAAGAACTAAATTAATATCAGATTCTGCCAAATAATAAGGCTATAAAACAATTCATATGTAAATATTTAGCATATGTATTGCAAAATCACATTTTTCTGCTTTAGTGCTGCAACAAGGACAATTAATAATAAATTATTATACCTTTTGTTTTACTTCAGCATCGGTACGCTTCCTGTGCACAGATTATTAAGGATGCTTGTTTCAGCTGTGAGAATAGACGATAGGATCAATGAAACAATAAGTTGAAACTTTCAGATAATCCACAAATAGTGGCTTTCAAATGGTTTTGTTACTTTTTGCAAGTTTAGAAAAGCAGCAGATGAGACAGCATGTCTGATAATTTAGTTTTTCATCTGATAATATTAGAACATGTCAGTAATGTCTGAGGGGCTTTTATAAACACCGTATAACTAACACTACTGGAGAGGGTATGAATTACACAGAGGCTTCTGGGGAGCCCAGATATGGGGGGGGGGGGGGGGCATTTTGCCTTGGCCCCCAAAATGTCTTGAAACGGCCCTGGGTTTGACAGAGTTTTGAAGGTGATCTGAATTGTATCAGATGTATAAATATGACATGTGTATAACTTATTGTTTTATACAGGTAAAAACTTGTAGTGGAGATAAATCTACCTACATTTTACTTTTCAACACTTTGTTTTGTTTTCTTGTTTTTATTGAACTATTTTCCTGTCCTGTCTGTCTCTCATCTTCCTGCATCTCCTCTAAACTCTCCAGAAAAACTGCTGCCTGGATTCTTACTTTTTCACCTCATCAGTTACTTTTGAGCAGATCAAAGGGATCTCCTGACCCCAAAGCAGAGAGCGCATTTTCGATGCTGCGTCAGTGAGGTGAAATCTCCGCAGCACAGGTGATGAGCTCCGCAGTAGCAGAGCGCTTCAGGCACAAATAAGACAGAAAATAGAGAACATGTGCGGACATGAACGATCGTGTGCTAATTATAGTTTTTTTGGTTGCGCCACTTTGAGAATGGACCTTGCGCTGGAAGCAGCAGCCTGGAGCGCTGCGCAACAACAATCAGCGCTGTGCTGCTCTGTGCTCTCTGCTCAGAAGAGTCCATAAATGATGTAATATAGGTAGAAAACTTTTTTCCGGCTCCCCTGGATGTGTAGGATATACAGCTCCCCCATAATTCGATCCCTGCTCCTGGATGAAAAGCCGGACATTTTCATCAATACAAGAACCCGCAGTCCGGACGCCCCGGACAGAGAGTGAAAAGTGGACATGTCCGGGGAAAACAGGACGTACGGTCACCCTAGTTTAATATAAAGCGGGAGATTACAGATACAGTATTTTGCTCGTGCCCTTGCTGCCCTGGGCCCTTTAAAGTTTGTGGGCCCTGGGCAATTGCCCAGTTGCCCATATGGTTAATCCGGCCTTGAGTAGTAATTAATTACTTTTGTACTGTGTTACTCCCAACACTGCTCAGAGGAACGTAGCAGAGGGCAATATTTTCAGTTCTAGCCCCTCACAAATGTTCATCATGTTAATTCCTCTTTACGTGTGGCATTAGATGATGTTGCCCCTTTAAATAAGAAGGTAATTAGGGACAGGAAGTTGGCTCCCTGGTTTAATTATCATTTACGAGCCTTAAAACAAAATTCTAGGAAATTGGAGAGAACATGGCGCTCTATGCACCATGAGGAGGCCTACCTATCCTGGAAAAATATTCTTGTGCTTTATAAAAATAAGCTTCGACAAACTAGAACTGCTTATTTCTCAGCGTTAAGTGAGGAGAATAAGAATAATCCTAAATTTCTTTTCAGTACAGTTTCCAAACTTACACAGAATTATAGCTCTGAGCCATCTATTCCCTTAGCCCTCAGCAGCAATGACTTCATGGGATTTTTTTACAAGTAAAATTATTTCTGTTAGAAACAAAATCTTTAGCATCCTCCCTAATGCGATTTCTTCTTCCTCAGTAAGTGAAGCAGCATCAGAGGTAACTGTAGAACCTCATCTGTGTTTCATCTGTTTTGATCCAGTTGAGCTTTCAGATTTATCAAAAATATTAGCTTCATCTAAACCTTCCACTTGCATTTTAGATCCAATCCCAACCAAATTATTTAAAGAAGCATTTCCTTTGGTTACTGCCCCATTCTAGATATAATCAATCTATCCTTAGTAAATGGATATGTACCACAGAATTTTAAGGTTGCTGTAATCAAACCTCACTTAAGAAGCCTTCTCTGGATCCAGATGACCCAATGAATTATAGACCAATATCTAACCTTCCATTTTTATCCAAAGTCCTGGAGAAAATAGTGACCATCCAAGTACGTGAGCATTTAAACACTAATGATCTGTTTGAGGAATTGGGCTTTGTATGCCCAAGCCAATATTTTGGTCAGGAAATTTCCACTTGTGTTCTGATATGATAAAAATCCACCTTTTTAGAACCTACTGCACACCTTTGTATACTACACCTTTGTGGTGTAAGTATAGGAAAGCCAGCTTGCATAAGCTTAAAGTAGAATACAACGATGCATTTAGGACTCTGCTAGGGAAGCCTCGGTCCTGTAGTGCAAGTCTTTTATTTTGTAATGCTCATGTCAGGACCTTCCAAGCCATAATGAGGAATTTGATGTACAGGCTTATCTTGCGATTGAAGAACTCTAAGAACAGACTTGTGCGGATGCTGGTTGATCCCCATTTTAGTGCAGTGCGTTACCAGTCATCCATGTGGAGACACTGGTATGCATGTCTTTTATAATCTTTTGTATCGTTTTTATGTCTCTTTTTTAAGTGGACCTTGAGTCTGATAATAAAGTTGAATTGAATTGAATTGAAAGTGGGAGGTACATATGCAAACTGTTGTAATTCCTACACCGTTCACCTGATTTGGATGTACATACCCTCAAATAAAAGCTGACAGTCTGCAGTTAAAGGACATCTTGTTTGTTTCATTTGATATCCATTGTGGTGGTGTACAGAGCCAAAACTGTTAGCATTGTGTCAATGTCCCAATATTTATGGACCTGACTGTATACAGAACAAATTTTGGTTATTGAAGGTTATTTTGCATCAAATATGCAGATGACTCAGAGTAAACATCTTCAATGGGAGGACAAACTGAAGAAACCCCCCACACCACCACCGATCAGTCACAGCTGCAGACATTAAAATGAGGGTTTTCCCAGTTTTTGTAAATTATTATTCTCATGAAGGCAGGACTTTTCAACATTAAATTACAAAATCCTCACAATAAATGTTAATTCTGAACAGACTTTAATACTTCAGCTGAATCGTTTAATCACTGAAAACACAGCAGAACGTCTGTAAAAGGAGTCAAAACATGTAAAATACGCCCCAAAAGAGTAAATCTCAGCAGAAAAACACCCATATGGCCAAAAACATTCCCCCTTAGAGTTTGTTATGACTGGTTTCAGATCTCATGAGCTTCTGTCTCTGGTGTTCAGCAGCTGCAGTGTTTATCGAGTTTAGTCATCACATGGAGGAATCGTGAAACCCAAACATTACAACTCAAACATGTGACAGGATTCCTCTAAAAAGTCTGCCGTTTGTTACCGAGTTATGAATCACCCCTAACAAAGTCTTTCAGAGTCCATCATGTCGGTTTTTTACATTTCTACTAATGTTTGTGTGACTCTTTGCGTTTCTGCCTCCTGTTTCATCGTTTTCTTATGCAAACACAAAACACGAAATCAATTCATCCTTGTATCTTAAAATCATTTTCTGAAAAAAAAACACTGCATATTTTAAACTCAGTTGGTCTACATCTCCAGATTTGTGCATCTTTAGAGCCACCCACTCTTTCTTAAATTTAATTTCACGCACATTATTTTGAGCTGACACACAATCCTCCAAAGAAGCAGGTGGCCGGAGTCAAATAAAGTGTAATGTTTCATGTTCACATCACCTTATATTAAATTAGAAGACATCAGAGCCTGTCCTCGCCCAGCTGTTAAAAACACACTGATAGGTTTAACTTGTTTGGCTCTGTGTGTGTTCATTTCAAAGCTGCAGAAGTAATTCAAGACTGCAGGAAAGCCATCATGACATCAAACAGATAAACAAAAATAATACTGGGATCATCTGACACAAATTCATCTAAGAAGGTGGGAAAGTTAAAAATGATAAAAAAAATCTAAGTGGATCTGAAGCATCTGCAACATTAGCTGACTGAGGTGTAACGTAACACCAGACTGTCGTACATCAGGACCACACAAAGCCTTAAGAGCAGACCTGGGCGCCTCAGGAACAGCAGGCAGAAGGAATATGTTGAAAGTTTAAAGAACAAGTCACCCCAATCAACGTTTATTTATTTATTTTTTTTGCTGAAAACGGTATTAATGAGTGTCTAATAGTGACATAAAACACGTGTAGTCATTTCTTTGGCATTTTAATGCTTCTTAATTAAAATGTAAAAATTCAGCCTATAGGACCATCATTATTGCTCCCTAATCCGGTGAAGCATCTGCAACAAATCTGAATCAGCCATAACTATTGGCTAAGAGGCAGCTAATGATGTTGGTGGTACCGTGTTACGTGGCTGGACCGCAGCGGAATCTCGACCACGCCTCCAACTGGCTCGGCTACTCATGAGCCAATATGAAATGATACGTCTCAGAGTTGCTAGCCTCTTTAAAAATAATCATCATCCACCCTTTCTTCATGTGAATGAGGTTAACATGAATCCTAAAAGTGCTGCAATTTTTCTGTATGCTCCTCCGACTAAGTGGTGTGCCTGTGTGTGTTCGTGTGTGTGCACTTGTTAGCGGATTGGTTTCTCCGATGGTTTTTCTCAGAGAGCTCACAAGTGTGGAGGCCTCCTACTCTCTCAGTCCCCAAGGCGACGCCTCCTTTTGGTGCATTTTTCAAACAGGAAGTGTGGGTGGAGTAATGCTCTGTTAGGGAGGTGACTTGCTCTTTAAATATTGATGAATCATTGGTGTGTGAAAGCATGTAGCGACAGTGGAGATGAAAACTCCCATTTATCAGGAAGAAACCTCCAGAGGATCCTGGCTCAGTATAAGCAGCCATCCGTCATGACTCAATGGGGTTTGAAAAAGCAGAGCACACACACACACATGCGCACACACACACACGCACGCACGCACGCACACACGCACGCACACACACACACACACACACACGCACACACACACACACACACACACACACACACACACACACACACACATGCTCAAAGCTGGAGGGCAGGAACCCTGTCTCCTCCAGCCACTATCCAGAGCTGTACCTCTGAGATTCAAGCTAACAAAATAAAACCTAGGCATTTAGAGGCCACTAATTTAGATTATCAAACACATCTTTGTGCAGATTAACTAAAAATAAACATCCCAAAACTAACAGTGTTTAACTTAAAGCTTCCATACCCAGGTTTGAATTAGCTAACGAGCTGTGGGGAACCGGCTGCCTGGACTTCTCACAGGTAAACCGAAGGTGTAACTGGATCTCTTCTATGTTCTGCTGGTTAAAGCTGAAGGATCGCCGTGACCGCTCGTCTTTGGGGATTAACGAATGCTCTGTCTATTCTGACAAGCAAATGAAACAGAAACGCAAACAAACGACATTAGCGGCTGCCCTTTCAACACACTTTATGTAATTATTGTAACAAGACTGTTACTACAGGTCATACAGAACTACACAACAGACGGTCTGGCTTATCCACTAGAACTGGTTAATCACCTTCAGTGTATTTTATCACCTGCAAAATTTTACATTTTCTGTCCTTTCATCTACTTGTGCAGCCTACAGCTCTATGTGTTAACTATGCTGATAGATTTTATTTGGCTGTCATTTAGCTGTTTATTAACAACTGACAGCTAAACACAGCAGTGGTCAACAGGGAGGTGCCCTGCCCTCCAGCCTGGGGCTGGGGGGCGGGGATATGGGCCTGTGATGTCATGCTTTAATGCCTCTATAACAAGTAGTATTTCTATGGCTGCATTGTGATTTCTTAGTAGATATTCTATTTAGTAAGAGATAAACTTTGTTTATCAGATTGAATCTATATGTGAACTACTACTAGTAGTAGTACAAAGTAATACTATACACCCCTACTCCAGTTCAGTTCAATTCAAAAATACTTTATTAATCCCGAGGGAAATTCACTCGCTTTTGTTATTTAACAAAAATGGTGCAAATACATAACAAATACCTACAAAGGTTCCCTCTTTTCTTCCTATTTACACTACGTGGGTCTTTTAACACATTGACAAAGTAAAAATGTATAAAAATGCTTCAGATCATGTATTTTACACATACCTATTTACTTTGCTGGAATTATGATGCTGTTTGTGAAAGATTGCATAAAAGTTTTGTTTTTCTTCTTAAAAAAATCAGCAAATTTAAACCCAATTTTGTAAAATAACCAAAGCTTAGTAAATCTGACTTGTGCTGTCTGTTTTTTTTTTTTTTGCCCCAGACTGATCCAGTGGTTAAATAACTGGTCTGTAGTCAGTGAGGTCTTCTCTAGAAGTTTAACTTTCTTTAGAAACTTGAGTTGGATAAAGGAGCAAATACTTACTTTATAAAATGAGTGGTGGGTTGTGCTCTACTGCCATCTGGTGGGCAAGAGAAGTGACGACTAGTTTTAAGAAGAACTATTATTCACCCTCTATCATGTTTAGCAGATTTCTACCTAATCTTAATGCAGCAATACATCAGAAACAAATAGTGTTTTTATTTGAACTTTAATGATTTCATGTCCATTTTATACAACAATTTCAAGCTTTGCACAAAGAGACTGACCACAGCAGCCTGTGCTCTGCTTCATGATCCGGCTGTGAGAGCAACTGAACATCACCTATGAAACCCAACAAATGTCTACATATCCCATAACGAGGTTCAAAGACATCTGTGAGGAGATCAGCTGGAGATCATGACAGTAAATGGTGAGAGCAGATCCTCTCCACGAGCAGGAAGTTGCATTTTCCCATCAAAACACATTAAGTACGCCACCCAAAAAGAATAAAATTAAAATAATTTGTGAAATGAAACCCAGGAAAACACAGTGACACCACAACAGTGCTCAGCCAAAACCCATCAAAGCAAAGTACAACATCATGGTAAATAATAAAGTTATTAATACTAAGTAATTTTCTGGATTTTTCTCAAACAAAAATAAATCCTTTGGTCAAGTAAAAAAAAAAAAAAAAAAAGAAAAAGAAAAAAGAAGATGAAATCAGTGAGCTCTTTCGTTTAGCAGTCTTGATTTCCTCTTGTTTAGTCATCCAGGTTCTTGAGGCTCTAAGGCGGCAAAGGAGGTGTCAAGGCAATATGGTTATGGTGCCCCAGGCGCTCCATGCTGCAGCATGCTGGTAAAAGGACTACAAGAGTAAGGGGCAGAGGCATTGAAGGATAATGGGCGTCCTCAGACAGCAGGTGAAGGTGCATCAGGATCAGGCTCGTTGCTGTAGTTGTTGCTGTAGTGGTTCCCACTGGGTGGGTGACTAGGCAGGATGTCCAGTTCATCCACCTGTGGGCCAGGATGCATCGCCACCAGCTGATCTTGAGGGATGTCAGCGGCTGCTGCGGCCAGGTTGGTGATGGACTTGGACTTTACACACTGAAAGTCCACGTGTCGACTTTTGCCCTCCTCCTTTTCCCAGGACATACGTATGAAGGGCCTCTGGACGTAGTTGTAAATGACCTCTGGACGACCTCCTGGGCGCTTCTTGACCTTTTCCTTATAGGTGGGGTAACCTATTGACAAAGAGGAGCAAATGATTGTGTTGTTAAGTCGGTTGATTTAGACCACAACAATTCTGGCTAATAACTGAAGACATTTTAAAAATAAGTCAAACTTTTTACAATTAACAAACATCAAAGGTTCTTTTTTATCCAAATGCTGAAACATAAAACTGTAAAAGGACCAATTTTTGTTTTTGTCCAGTACTCTGAGAGGACTGTTGTTGTGGAGAAACGTAAACTAAACCAAACTGGTTCCACACAGAATTAATTCTTGAACAACAGTTTGTCTGAATAACATTTTATCAAACCTTCAATCCACTGATAAAACCATTTCTCCTTCCACAGTTCAACATACCTTCAATGCCCAGTCTGATTTTCTTCAATCCTCTTTCCTTTAAAACTGATTTGGCAACATCTCGATTCTCAATATACTTGAAAAATCTGTACAGTTTTGTGCTGTAAATGACTGCAAAAGAGAACACACACACATGATTTATCACACACGTGTGTTTGTCTAAGTGCGATTTGTGTGTCTCCCGCGTTAGCGGACACTCACTCTGTGAATACTCTTCACCCATCTGTGGTGGGTACTCTTCATCCCAGTCCACCACATCGTCATCTGTAAGGACTACAATGTGACATTCCCTCTCTCCACTCTGTGCACTGGCAACCATTAAAGGCAGAACCATTTCTTCAAGGTAAAACTCAAACTGATGGCGAGCTCCGTCATTGGACAGCTCGTGCATCAGGGCACCTAATGAAGGAAAAAAAAAAAGATGTGATCTTTTAACAACAGGAGTCCGAAGCATCAACCACAAAGCCTTAAAACACAAACACAGACTAAAATGAACAGTTGAGTTTGGTAAAAAAAAGATTTGGTTAAAAGGTGCTGAACACTGATTTATTCAATATATTTGCTGTAGTCTGTAGTTGGAATGAATGCCTTGTAAGTTGTACTCAGGGGACAAAAACGTGTGAGCACCATTTCTAGGAACTAAAAGTGAGCCACATCACAGCTGAGCTTCAGACGGCAGGTTTTTGGAGTCTTGTCTGCTGATTTTTGGACATCTCGCCTCTGATTGGATAACAGCAATGTGACTCTACCACTGACTTGCAACTTTGATGTTTTATCTCCAAAAATAACACAAGCCTGAAAGAGTTCTACCACGTTGTAGAGTTGCTAATGCTAACAGTTAGCTTCAAGTTAAGCCGTTCTTAGCTGTTTCCTGGATGCTAAACCAACAACAGCCTTCCCTGTTGCGAGTCAAGATGGGCAAGTCTTGAACAATAAATGACGCAGATATGTCAGGCTTTTCTAATCCTAAGAGTTTCACCGTCTGTTTTCCATCAGAGGCTAATGCAGGAGGTAGGTGTAGGAGACTATTTTCATGTTTAGCCTGCATGAAAAACTCAAGAGTGATCGATTATAATCAGAAATAATCATAAAATTATTTTTTCTGTGTTCCACACCTTTAAGTTGCACAGAACTGTTTTTAATGAAGGCAATTTTCAACTAATATGGATTCAAACTCCAAATAAATGTAAATATATTTTCAATTAATGCACAGATAAGACTTGAAATCAAAAATAATTTTGTTATAGTTTAATATTATTTTGAATAAACTTGCAATAGTGTCTCTAAAAATTCCTTTTCAGAGGGGACTGAAAGAACAACAAACACATTTCAACACAGAAAATACCATGAGACCTGAGTGAACATCAACTATAAATTCACATCAACACACGGTACATGATAAAAAAATTAATCAGGAAGATCGACAACATGAATCCAACTGATTTGTGAGTAAAGGTTTAATCAATTTGCTCCTTCAGAGCAGAGAGATAACCAAATTCTTTGGTACCCAGGAAGAGCCAGAAAACCTTGAAAGAACAAACCTGCCATAAAATGAGAGCAGCTGGAACACCCGTTAAGTTCAAAATCTAAACTGAACTAATGGGGCGTTGCGAATGGAATAAGCCACTGGCCTTAATAGAAATCTGTAAACTGGACTGAGATTTGCAGCTTTCTGGACGGAAATTATATCACCAGTTGAGCCAAACGTTAAGAAGTTTAGCTGCAGTGATCAGAGGCATATTTGGAGGAAAGAAACATTCAACTTGTGGATCAACTGTTCTGAAAAGAGGTGAACCAAAAACAAAAGACTCAATAATATTTAACACTACAATGCAATTTAGAATGCAGAGATTTGGCAAATTTTGTTGTTTCTGTTATTTAACAGATGATAATTCTTCTGGGGTGTCAAAGAGCCTCCATTGGAGTTCTACAAGTATTTTGCCTTTGAAGAAGGTAAAAGAAGCAAAAACTGAGTCATCCATGCATGGACGTAATTTTCACTTTAGAAGTGGGGGGGGGGGGGGGGTGATCTTTACAGTTCGCTCTAATGGGAAACAGGCTTCAACACAAACAGTTGTTTTCCACTTGGTCCTAGAGCTCAACCAGTGTCAATTTAATATAGCGTAATATTGTTTTTGGATGGTAAAAAGTGCAGGGGTCAAAACTTGACTTTGGAAAAAGTGGGGGGGACATGTCCCCCCTGTCCCCCCCCAAAATTACATCCATGGCCTCAGTGAGTTCAATTCAACCTAAGCTCTGAACGGCATCAAGGCTGATGCTGAACTTTAGCAAATTAATTGTTTCAATTAATAAAAGTGGAAGGCTCGCTTCCACGTCAGCGGTTTTTAAACAGGAATCATCAAAAGCACAGAACTTAAGTGTTTTACTGCAAAACAAAACCTGAATCCAGTTCAGTTTAAGCCCGTTTTACTCCACATAACGCAGCGAAGACTACACAAAACTAACAGTTACCACAACATGGATAACAACAGAATATGTTCTTATGTGTTTATTAGGCTTTTAACAAAACCTAATCTTTTATTTAGTATGAAGCAGAACTGTTCTTGTGGTCTCCGGCTGTATGGTTAATGTGGAACACCAAGAGCATAATCCCAGAAAGGATACTCACTGAGGTCTCTGCATTTGATGGTGCTATAGTCAAAGGAGATGCATAGATAGTCACACGCCTCGCGCAGCTCAGGGATGGAGATTCCATCTGGACACCGGATTATCCCAGATTTGTAGTAATCCTGTCAATTAGATCAACATCACAAAGGCGACCGTCATTTCAAATGCTGATGATTCACAAATTTATCCAACACTCATAAAAATACAGTTTTTGAATTAAGGCGTTCAACATTAAACCTAAGGATGCACTGAAACATTTCGGCCGAAAATGCACTTCTGGGTCATTTTCGAAACAGACCATCAGGTGAACCCCTGAGGGCAGTTTTCAAACTCTATAAACTCCAAAATTTCAGCAAAAACATGCCCAAAAGTGTTGCTCAGATTGAAGTTACGCATCCCCAGTATCTTCTGGTGTAAAAGTAATAACTTTATGAGGAATTAATTTCTAATTATTGACAATAATCATTTGTTTCTGTGTTTCAGGTTTTGGCCAAGAACTTTAATTTCGGTGCATCCTTAATTAAACCTTAAAAAAAAAAGACGTAATGTTGCTGTTTTTGAGTATTTTGCATCAGAAGGTATAACGATTGGTTACCTTTTACTATTTGCATTCCTGTAAAGCAAAAGTCAAGACATAAAAGAATGAATCATTAACAGCTGTGATTTAAACAGGCACGAGCCTAGAATGGAGTCACAGCTAAAGGTCCTGAGAGGATTATCCTGCTTTCACATCTCCATACATCGCTTGCCCTCTGCTCTCAGAGTTCCATTCAGAATGAGCCACGGCCAACGTAGGGGGAGGAGCTGTGTTGTGCTGAGGCTTTTGATTAATGATTATTCGTACAAAAAAAGAAAACGTTACATTGAAACTCACCAGAATTGCCCGGAATACAGTAGAGCTGATGCCCTCGGCCACTTCATACTCCCCCTTCTCATTGGGTCTTGTGAAATTGTGTTCTCTTCCAGATCCAAACATTCTAAAGAAAACAAACTTTGGATTATGTTCCCCACAAAATAAATAAATAATAAATAAACCTACTTAACAAAAATAAAATTTGACTGATATTGCATTGTAGAATTCAAGTAAAATACTTTATATGAAAGACAAACAGTGACTAGAACCAAAGTCTGGCATACCTGCCCAACATCGTGTTGGGTTGTGCAGTGAAGATGGATGGATCTACTACGAAACGCGTGTTGTCAACAATCAGAGTCACTCTCTCAGAGCTTCTGATGCTTCGGTTTCCTACGCTGGCGTTTGCTCCACTCTCCTTAGGATTCTCGTAAACAAAAACCATCTCTCCAGCTCCCAAGCCTTTGAAGGTGCCATCTGTACTGGACAAGCTACTGTTACGACTGCTCACCACTCCGCTGCTGCTGGAACCACTGGGCGAAACTCTCTGAGGTCTTGGGCTACTGGGCCTTGATGATAAGCCATCACGCTCTGTAGGAAGTTAAATTATTCTTAAAAACGCACTACCTTTAAATTTAGCTCATTTCTCTCTCTCTCTCTCACACACACACACACACACACACACACACACACACACACACACACACACACACACACACACACACACACACACACACACATCTGATAACCCAAAACAGGCTTATTAGGTTAATTCACTGCCATATGGAAGAAAAAAACAACAACAGGAGAATCCACTTCTATCAAATAAATCAGCAGCAGTTAACTTTTGATGGCAACAAAGCTGAATGCAGCTATAATATTCAATATAAAGGCTCTATTCTTCATGTGTACTCACCACTGTTGGGTTGGCGGGTGGGTGAAGTGACGTTCCGAATGCAGGGAGTGAGTTGCCCTTCTCTCTCATGTGACGAGTCTCTAGAGCGATCGCTGGAACGACGGCGGTCTCGTGAGCGGTCACAACCCCCACTGGCACCATGCATACTCATCTTCCTCTGTTCTGCCTCCACTCGAGAAGCTCTGGCCTGACTGCTGGTTTCCAGACAAAAGGAATCGTAATGTTTCCCACTCTATAAGGTATACAGTGCCTATTCTACATAACAAACTAGACAACTAATTGAACTGTCAATGCAGCTACCAAAACATGAATTTATTTTGGATTAAACAGAAAAATTGTGGATGTGGAAAAGACAACAAGTGTTGCAAGAAAACAGAATTGCTCAAGAGACTTTGCAACCGTTTCTAGCAACCTGAACAACTGGACCAACTACATTCTGATCTCTATAATTGCACAAGGCACATTTCAATCCTTATCTGAGTCACAATCAAATTACTTTTTCTCACACTTGAGTTATATATACAACCTAAGTGCATTTATAGAGTAAATAGTCCTAAATGACAAATATAATATAATTGACTCAAATGAAAGAAAAGGTTGTGATGAGCATAGCTTCAGGACAAACGAAGTTTGACCACTTTAACCTAATGACGATTTCAGTGAAAGATCACGTGTGTGAAACCAGAAAGTAGTTCACTCAATCACTCACTCACTCCCATCTGAAACCCCCTTTTCCTAAAACCTTTCTACAAACATGAAATGCAAAAGAAAAAGGGTTAAGATCAAGAGATAAATATGCACAAAAATAATTTATTGTCAAATTTACGACATCACTGTCACTTATTGCTTACATTATTACAAAGTTTGATTAATAGATGCGTGACTGATCTTGAAGCAAGCACGATCTATCTGTCCCTAATAGTGGACGACCTTGTCTAAGATTTCAGAACATTAATGTGGTTTACCTCGAATGCTTGCAGAGTTTGCGAGGTCGGCTTGTTGCTTTTCGTTCCCAGTTGTCGGTATCACTAGAGTTGCTGTCATATGACTGCAGACTTGCTGCCATCACCCATTAAGAGGGAAATCCGTTCTGGATCTTTCACTGTTCATTATCTGGTTAACAGCTGATAAATGGTGAAACAACAGAAAAAAATCAACACGTTCTTTAAATCCTCCGGTAAGACCCAATGTTAAACCAAACACGTCATTAATGTGTTACTACACACGTTCTACATTAACGAACACGGCTGACATGGTTGGCTAAATGTTCATAATATTTAAACAACATTCAGAGAATGTTCCTGACAAGACTGAGTCAGCCGGACTAAAATCATTCTCTACGTTAGCATACTTAGCTTGCTAACATTAGCTTATTTTGTTAGCGGCACACTAAAGCCTAATTACACCTCAACGACAGTGTGTAAGACTAAGTTATCCCATCGGTGCTTAAATGTGTTATTTGAAATTCTCCGAAAATATAACAATATTACTAGAAAACAAAGAACATACTTATTTTACTCCATTTTCCGCTGTAATCCCAACCTCCAGCTAGCCAACCCTTTCAAAACACTCACCCTGGTGACGTAAACGTAACAACCGTTGACGGCTTGACGTACTGACGCTCTCGAAGTTCAGAATTTAGCTTGTGGCAAAAAGGCGCTGTTTATTGAAAAATCTATTTGATAACTGAAAATAATTTATTTTAAATCGATTAATTATCCCTTCAACGACCCACGTAGAACGATTTCCACGTTTCCCTGAAAAGGACACGCAAACAAATGTAGCTTTTACAGATCTCGTGATAAGTTGCGAGCTCCGCCTCCCTTTTCACACGCTTGATTTAAAAATAAAAACATCAGCAAACAAAACCTCAGTCAACTGACACTATTTATACTGAAACTGTGGCTTTTATCAGGAGTTGGGTTCTGCAGCTTAATCAGTAATAACGCCACAATGATTGAGTCTTTTTTAACAAAAGAAAACAATAACTACAACAATCAATGTAAAATAACAGACTGATCAGTGACCAACAGTGAACAGATTAGTGTCACAAACTGACAGATTATGAATGAGATCCTAAGGGACAGAGCATTAACAAAACCAGGGGGCAATAAAGGACTAAATGGGATTACACCGATGAGGTAAACAGCAACCCATAGGTTTGAACCAATTACATGCACAGTTCAAGTAATCCTCCAGACTTACATTGGTACCATATCAGTGAGGCTCAATAAAAATATAACAAGAGGGTGAAATTGCATTTATTTTACAAAAAAGAGCATTTGTTCAAAATACATCAAACCAAGTAAATGTTCTTCCAGCCAAAGAAAAATACTTTATTTGAAATACTTGTTTATTTCACAAAGTAAAATAATTCAAAGTGCATATTCTACCACAAAATTGTGATCAGGTGAACAATAACAAAATGTTAGCATTGATTGTGTACAAAACACATTCATTTTCTTCTTTCTTTTTTAAAAGCTCAGTTGTCATAAGTTACAAATGCAGTCACTGTTAATTTTTGCTAAAATTGTTACATCCACATGTGTGCATTTGTGTAAATGGAGGCAACAATAGTGATGTCCATGTGCAAACTGTAGACCTAATATTTAATTCAAAGGTTAGACAGCTTGCTAAATTCAAACCAATTTAAAACAATGGATACGAGAAGAAATTATAAAGTGTTATTTTCTAAAATTCAAAATGATGAAAACAAAAGTGAAACACTTCAAGAAAGTATGAAAACAATTTGTAGATGGTTTCCAATACAATTTGGATTCCTAAGCCCATAATTATACTTAACATAAAATAAATCAGATAAATATGCAAAACATGCATGATTTAGTTTAGTTGGTCCTGTTTGCACAACACAAATCTCAAATTTTTTTTGAAGTGCATGTGAGAGGATAAAGCTTCGAATCCCTTATATGTTCTGACACCCAGCTTGTCATCTTACTGACTGGGAATGGGAAAAAAATGTAAACAAAATTAAATAAAAAGAAAACATTATTTAACTGTTAAAACTTGAAAGACACAATTAAGATGCAACTAAGAAAAATAAAATTCTAACAAAACTTCAATTAGATGAACAAATAAAAAAATTCAACATCAAAACAGTAAATAAATAATTGAGTTTCTATTTGACAATTTAAGTGGGATACATTTTTTTCCCTTTTTATTTTCAATTGAATTCACATCATTGGCCTAAAAACATTCTTCGTCTGAAGGATTTTACCACTTCCTGCAGGCTCAGGTGGTGGTTTGGGACTGGAAACAATAATATTCTTCAACTTCTCCTGAAGCCAGTCCTGTCTATCTCCCACTTGTTTGTGTTCTCGAACATTGTGCATAAGCTGCACCTCACTGATCGATCTCTTTCTGCAGAGAAAACATTAAAACCACAGGTAAACACCACACCTGTGTTTGGATTTCTCAAGATAATGATCTAAATTGAAAAACAAAGGAATATTCACCTCAGTGGGTTTGCCTTTGTTAGAACACTAATGAAGACGATAGTCAGAACCAACGCTTCCAAGTACTTTAATGAAAGCATATTGAGTAACTGAAACAAATCACATAAAACTATTTGTTAGAAGCATTTTTACTTCCTCCCAATGCAACACCACATGCTTTCTAACCACGTATAAATGCACAATCATCCATCCTGCGTACTCTTACCAGGTTTTTGTCCTCAAGATGAAGTTTTCAGGCTGATTTACAACAATCCGGCTGAAGAAGTGAAAGTTGTTGATCAGTCTTTCGTGCGAGGAAGGTTCTCTCTCTTATATACAGGGGTCGCCCTCCCCGGTCATCAATGAGCAAATTTCACTGTTGATGTTGATGTCACATTTCCAATGCATCAATGGGAGCAGGCATCTGCAATGACACCACCTCCACCACAATTCACTAACTCAACTTTCAACACCTCTGCAAAGGCTCTTGTTTGTCACACTGTTTGTGATCCGCCATGCTTTAACCACCACACCAACAGCATGATGCAACTTGTGGGAAAACCGTGGTTGTTGGTCAGTATATCTTTGCCTGGGTTTGCCTCATGCACTGGGACTGCAATGAAAACGTATCCTCTTTGAAAAAGCAATGACTGTCAAGCTGAATTTATTAGCGACACAATTTTTTTTATGGTTCATCTCATGCAAGCATGTAGGGGTCGCTCAGAGGTGCAACTACTGCACCATCCCACAGAGAAAGGAGCAAAGGCCCTCATCCAGGCCGATGCTGTTTGGTCCTTCGCTGAGGGAGGCGGCTGATCTGCCTGCTTCAGCCAAACCTCTTAAACCAAATTATTTGTTACACTTTGTCACCATTTCAGGGATTTAATTGAGTATTTTTATTAAGTGTTATGCATCACTTCATTTAAACCTGCTTATAAATGTACAATCTGAGAGAGCTTAACAGGCCTTTCAGCGAAAACTGACACACAACCATATTTATTTTCTAGTCCATATAGAAAGAACCAGCAGAACAAAGCTGTGCATGGATTCACAAAGCAGCATCTGTAGATTCACTCATGCCATCAATCACATTAAGATGACTAGGCATTTGAAAAAAACCACAGCGCACCTCCTTTGAAATACTTAGCATCACATTTGTGAGATGCATGGGTTGTGGATAACCTTGTCGCAGTGTCACAATGTGCGTTAGGTAATCACAGGAGATGTTTGCTAAATGTGGCAAAGGAATGACTATGCCATGACTGAAGGAATCAGTGCCACAAAAAGGACCTATATCCTTCTGTCATTAAGTCTCTAGCGTGATGCCGTGTTCTCTCCACCTTCTACACTTGATAGGGTACTCGAGATAGTCTTCTGCAGCATTAGGTGAAATTTCATATATCATATTTGATGATTCAACTTCTCGAGCATTAATCATTTTTCATCTGGCAGGTCATGCTCATGTTTGCCTGTTTAACACAGCTTCCATAACACCCCGTCATCAAAATGGGTCATTAGCACAAAGAGTGTGATATTTATTTTGGTACCAGCATTATTATTCATTTGGTATACAACTAAATTTATCTGCTCTGTCTCAGAAATCCATCACTATCAGTGATGTAGCAAGCCACAGAGCTCTGGGGTCCCTATGGCCGCCCTTTGGGACAAATAGAATGGAGGTACATGTAGGGCCATTTATATGAGCTGTGTCCTTATCAGCGATCCGATCTGCACCATGCACATAAACAGCACTTAGCACCACCTGTGCTTTCAACCAGGCTTGATTTTTTTCACATGTGTAGTATACTTAACTAAGCTGCTCTCATTACCTCATGAGCTCAAGATGTGAACCATCCAAGCTATGGTATGCAGCTGGTGTGCAAGAGGACTTGTCAGGGACTGATGGGACGAATTGTGTGTAAATCATTAACACGGGTCACCCCCATGTAACACACATTAAATGACTCATCTTTTTGAACCAAATTTCAGGAATAAGTAGCCTGCACCCATGTTTGGGTTCTACAGAGAACATTTACATTGATTTTATGTTCTTTTTTATGGCAATGATTTGTTGTTGTGTCATTTGGTGTGAAAATAATGGATCGGGCTGTAGAACACAGAAGAAGGTGTGTTTGTGACACATCCATGACACATCCACAGTGAGACAGCTGCCCTTCTCTGGCATCTGCATTAGGTGTGTGTGTGTGTGTGTGTGTGTGTGTGTGTGTGTGTGTGTGTGTGTGTGTGTGTGCGTGTGTGTGCGTGTGTGTGTGTGTGTGCAAGGACGTCAGGGCAATAGAACGCTTTCCCTGAAATCTAAAAATAGCATTAGTTCTTTTTCAACAAATGAGGTCACCGCGCTTGAAGATATCATGTAACATGTGAAGACATCATGTGGATTTATTTCAGATGGCTGACATCATCATGCCTTTGCCTGTGAAGCCAGACTAACCTATTAGATAAGTTATAGCAACTATATCAGCGTTTTCTTTTGGACGGCAGTGCAGGTGGTTGCATGACTGGATTTCCTCTGAGCTAATCAACATTAAAGGTGTGGTACAATGAAAATCCATTTTTAAAATCTTATTCCTGATTTTAATCAGTTCCTCTGAGTTTTTCATGCATGCTGAACATGAAAATAGTCTCCTACACCTATCTCCTGCATCAGCTTTTGATAGAAAATAGACGCGGATTAGAATAGCCTGACAGATCTACGTCAAACTGTCAAACACTCATGGACTCACCTAGCTTGACTCGCCACGGGGGCGGCTGTTGCTGTTTCCAGGAAACATCAGCGATTATTACAGCTAGTACAGGCTAACTGTTAGCATTAGCAACTTCAACACAAATCAGAACCCCTCCAGACTTTAGTTATTTGTGGAGATAAAACATCAACGCTGCAGAGAAATCGGAGTCACGGTAGAGTTGTGTTGCTGTTATCCAATGCGAGGTGAGATGTCCAAATATCAGGAAATAAAAGCCTAGTTTGTGCTTCTGCATCTGTGTCGGTGCGGAGACACGCAAGGCCATTATACATCCTTGTGAGGGCTCTCCATCAGGCTCGCAAGGATGGACGGAGTCGAGTCCACTGTCATGGTCTGCGTCCTGCGTCCCCCTCGTGTTCTCCAGCCCCCCTCTAGGTTCCCCTTATGTGTCTCCTTGTGTTCCCCAGCCCCACTCTAGGTTCTCCCCTTAGGTTTCTGTGCCCCTTTTTGTACCCAGCTCCCTCCCGGTCTCCCTCAGGTCTCCCCTAGTCACCCCTCTGTAGCTTTCTACAGGTTCAGCTTTTCATTTTATTAGTCTCCTTTAGTGTGTGTTTCCTTCCCCACTTGTTAATTAGTCTCCCATACTCCTCAGGTCATTAGTTATTTATTCTTTGGTTCTCCTGTGCCCTTAGTCTCTTAGGTTTATTATTTAGAAATTTTTAGGTTAGGGTTTATCCCCTCTGCTTGGTTTTCCCTTCTCATTTAGTTAATTGATTTCACCAGTCTCCCCTCAGTTCTCTCTCACCACGCACCTGCTCCTCGTCTCCCAATCACCCAGTCACTGTGTATATAACCCTGTCTGCGTCACAGTGCTTTGTTGGATAGGACAGCGGAGTAGAAACCCAGCAGGACGGGCGGGAAGTGGTTGGCCGGATCAGACAGTTGGAGGCTGGGGAGGAAATGCCAGGTCAACCAGAAAGGAATCCAATGGCGAGTAGGCGCGACTGTTTGGTGAATGAGAAGGAGTGGGGAGACATGGGGGACTGGGAGAGCAAAGACAGTAATTTAGAGATGAGTTTTCAGCGGGAGTCGATGAAGGGAACGAGAAGTAACAACTCTGATGACGATAGCACTAGGAAACAAAGAAGGGTTGTGTCGAGTGAAAGTGCAGATGAAGAAGAAGGAGGGTTCAAAATCATATTGAGATTCGGTAAGGGAATTGGAGTGAACCCAGTGAACCCAGTTAAGCTAACGTCTATCTTAAAAAAATCAAGTTGGAGACATAAAACTAGCTAAAGTTTTGAGAGATGGAAATTTGCTGATTGTTTGTAAAACTGAAGATCAAAGAGAGAAGGCCTGTAAAGTAAGAGAGGTGGTAAAACATAAAGTAATCAGTGTGAGTGAGGTGGGAATGAGTGGAATGTGACCTAGAGGAGTGATTTGGGGAATAGTGGATGTTTCGGTTGGGGAAATGAAGACCAATTTAAAAGGAGCAAAAGTGAAAAATGCTAAAAGATTTACAGAATTTCGAGATGGATGTAAGACAGAAAAGGATTCAGTGCTGATTGAATTTCAGGGTGACGTTCTACCATCTAGAGTGTTTTTAGGCTGCTTGTCATACGCAGTGAGGGAGTACATTCCGAAACGATTATATGCTTCAACTGTCAGAGATTTGGACATACGGCGAATGTGTGTAAAGTGAAGAGATGCCCAAGATGTGGAGAAGAACATAGCTTTGAGGAATGCAGAATTAGAACAAAACCAAAGTGTTGTAACTGTGTGTGTGTGTGTGTGTGGGTGTGGGTGGGGGTGGGGGGGGGGTGGGGAGGGGGGCATAGTGCAGCTTATGCATGTTGCCTGGTGATGAGGAGGGAAACTCAGGTACAACAAACAAAAGTTCAAAGTAAAGTTTCTATGCAGAAGCAGTTAAATTGGTGGGAGAGGCTCCAGTGAGAATGAATGACACAATGCCACAAGATTCAGCTCAAGGATCTGGACGGGTCGGGAAAGTGTGAATAGATGTTAAGAAATTAGTGACTTTCATTGCAGGAGTATTAAATGCAACAACGGAAACAAAATCAAAAACGGAAAGGATACAAATCATTGTGAAAGCGGCTGTTCATCATCTGGACGTTGCTGAGTTGTCATGGGAGGAGGTCAGGAACAACCTTAGTGCGAGTTCCAGTCAAGAGGGGTTGGGAAAGTGAATGGTAGGGATTTTACAATGGAATGCTAGGAGTTTGATTGCTAACGGACAAGAATTCAAAAGACATATTGATGAATTATTGGAGAAACCAGATATTATTTGTGTTCAATAAACTTGGTTAAATAAAAAAATTGAATTTAAATTATATCTGTACACAATAATTAGATGTGATAGGGAAGATCACATTATCAGTTATTAGACAGCAGATTCTGGATGAATGGCAAGAACAATGGATACGGGATGTGAAAGGAAGACATTTATACAAATTAAAGGGAAAGGTTGGAAGAATGGAATCATTCAAATGAGTAACAGATATCAAGTAGTAATAACAAGGATGAAAATGGGACATACAGCTTTGAACAGTACGCTTTTTATTCTTGGATGGCATAATACCGGTATGTGTGACTGTGGACTTGATAGGGAAACAGTAGAACATGTATAATTTACTTGTAGAAAAAAATGTGGGGAATAGGAAAATGTTAGTTGAAAAATTTAAAGTTAAAGGATATAAGACATATGATTTAAATATTCTGTTAAATTGGGTAATAGTGGTTTATAAGTTAGTCATAGACTTTTTAAGGAAAAGTGGAATACTTAATAGAATTTAATCATTTTTTAGTAGGATACTCCCCACTTCGACTCACACTCCCATTCAGTAGGTGGCGGAAATGCACCTGAAAGTTGGTTGCCAGCCCCCAATTAAACGAAAAGAAGAAGAAGTGTTTTGTTGGTTTATTGTTTGTGTCAGCGTTGTTTTGTCCCCCTAGGTTTCTGGATTTATACCCTACTAGAATTTTTTGGCTTTCTTGCCATACTAGGTTTTCTTTGGACTCGTCATTCTTAATAAAGAATGTTTAATTTTACATCCTCTCCTGCCTCGTGTCGTTCTGGGTATCTGCGTATTGGGTCCTACTCCTCCAACCCACATCGTGACACCCACTTTTCTAAACATCCATCGAACGTCGGAGAACGCAAGCTTGTGATTGGTCAAGACGCCGCTTTCATCAACAGCATCACCGTTGCACCCTCAACAACATAAAGAGAGCCGAAGATATCTAGTGGCAGACATGAAACAACTTAAAGAATACGTCATGGAAAAACTCTAAAAAGATGAATGTTTTATTCACCCGTGACTGGAGAAGTAAAAAGATACGCAGCAAGCATTTTATTCGTGGATGGAAATGACGGGAAACGTGGGTTTAAAGATGGCAAGCGCATGAAGAAGTGGAGGAGAATGAAGGACAAATTTAAGTTAAAAAGTCTCTAAAACACACACACACACACACAAAACCCCCCAAACAATACAAACACAATGCATTACCATGGACCGGATACATGACAGGATACCCCAGAACAGCGAACCCAGAACATCGCCCTCTGTTGTCCTGGCGGGGAATTGCTTTGCTTTGCACAAGTTAAAAAGTTTGAAGATGATCTGTGTTCACTATCGAAATCTTACATTTCAGGACTCGGACCACCAAAGCCTCCGCCCTGGTGCACGGACAGACAAGTAGCCCTAATGAGATCATTCTTTTTAACTTGCGCTAAATTTCATGTTCATCTCCCAAAATTTTCCTGAATTGATTGAAGCTGGAAAAATAATCAAAAGACCAAATTCTATCAGTTGAAGCATCTCAAATTTTTAGTTAAATGAAATGCCATACATTGATGGTTTGCTGATGCAATTGTCCATTTTGAACGAGTTTTAACCTCATATATAAGCAGGCAGATCTCTCTGCAGAAAACCTGCTATTAAGTCTTTGTACTGGGCTGCAGGTAGCTGCTGTTTTAGTGGTCACTGAGGGTGGGGTGAGGTTCACCTGGGCATCTCTCACAGGGGCATAGAGATAAACAAGAGAAACAACCATTACACACACAGTATTTGCACTTTACACAGACATGCTTGTTTTTCCACACTAGGACACCAATCAACACAAAGTTTTTTGTAGTAGAGTAGGTATGAGCACAAAGGGCTCAGAGACCTGGTGGGAATATGGAGAGCAAAGGCACAGCCTCTAGATGATCTTCAATAAGCAACAAATAAATTAGAAAATGATTGCTGATGCAATTTCTTTGCCATTATTGTAATAAATCCACAGCTACAAATGCATGAATGCAGAACTATGACTGCAGAAGCACTAATGTCCCTGTTTTATCATTCCCATGTTATTTTGTTACTTGGAAGTAGAAAAAAAATGGAAAAAGAAAAACAGAAAAGAATCTCTTAATTTGTCATTCCATTGAAATTGTGGGGTTTGGCATCCTGGCTCAGCATGTTTGAAACGAGACACCATTGGGTATTAAACCCCTGAGCTTTTCATTAAAAGGTGACCTCTGGGTGCTGAGGTATTGCTGCCCTACAGGAGGAGCTGTCTTCACAGCAACGAACTCAGATGAGATCCATGAAAGTTAAATGTTTTATTATAGTTGAAGTGCAGCAATGGAAAAGGCCTCGCTAAATATTAACAGTAGCAGTTAGAGTATTAAGGCATCTGTCCTTCACAGAAATATTGAGCAATAGTTAGCCAACATTTTTGGATGGTGTTGATTTATTTGGTTTTAATTTCTTCAGTTTCTTTTTTTTTACTTCAGTTATTCACCTCTTGGGTCCTAACATTAAGACTTCTGCACAGCTGCATCAGAAAGTATCACGGAAATACAAATATTAAAATAAATGTTTCAATATATTAAAAAATGCTTCAAAAATATTTAACTAGAAAAGCACTGCAATCCAGTTCAGTGCACTAGGACAGAACAAATACAAGGATAGATTATTTTTGTCTTGTGTTGCATCTTCGTGTTCCCACAGTTACATTTTCACACCTGCAGCTTCCAAACGTGAGCTCAGCTGCTGCAGCAGCTTCAGAGGGGTGATCCTGGAAACAGCAGCAGTGGAATTGTTCTCATTCGGGATCAGGACAGTTGAACATGCAGCTTAAACCAGCAACAGAAGGTCATTTACCAACAACGTCAGCATCTGGAGCATTCCCCTCACTTTGTTGTAACTAACAATATGAAACTCGGCATAGAAGAAAACACACATTGGCCATTTGAGCTTTGCTTTGGGGCTTCACTAGCCCGACCAGCCAGCCCCATGATTCCTTATGGGAAGCATGAGTTCTCTGGGTAGAATTAAACAGAGGACGAGTCTGGCAGGGCAGGCTAACTACAATGATTAAACATGCAGATGTTATCCACAAGAGGTCACTGCGGTCCAAGATTTGCACTGAAACAGCCCCTAAACATTTTCTTACAACATCTAAACATGTATCATTAGTGCACTAATAATGTAAAATACATTATTTTTGATGAATACAAAAATAATTGAAAACCACCTATTTTCCACCCATGAAAAAAAACCCTCTGAAATAGAAAAGTTAAAAAAATCAAATCAAAAAGAATGATGTTATGATCTTATAAGTTACAATTTAGAAGAAAACTCCTGCATTTATTCAATGGAAATTCAGTAAATAGAGCTGTGGAAAAAAAAACAACATACACATAAATTCTTATCTTTAAATGCCCTTTAAATGTCAGTCAAGTCAGTTTGGTGCAGTTCTCTATAAACGTGCATAAAAAAGTTCATCAACAGTCAGATTGCACGTTCATCTCACTGAACTTTTCATTACGCAGCACTTTTCACCAGAACGTAACAAACCCACAGCTAATCCAGATAAATGCTCAGTGTGAGTAAACACATTCTGACTTTATTATCCTGCCAGGAGGCAACACGATGAGTCTGTCTGTGATGACTGAGAGCTGCAGCAGATTTACACACTTTGCTGTGAAGTAATTTTCTCCCTCTATAAGCTTCTCTTACAGGGATGGGAAAAATACAGGTTGTTTTTGAAAAACTTTCAATTTATATTAGTTGCTTTAAATGTCAGAAGATAAAAATATAGAAACGAACTGTTGTTATTTTCTTATTTATTTAAACTAGGAAAGCCTAAAACATCATACCGGTATATAAATTGCATCCAAATTTTAGTTATGTATCGCTGATTTTATTATAACAATTCTAATGTTTTATATTGTATTTTATTATGTAGTCATGTAACAATACAACAATAATAAAAATACAAGAAAAATATGTATTTGTCACCAGCAGGTTTTAGATCCTTCATCTGAGGACAGAAAACCAGATAGAAAATATTTTTTTGAGGAAAGTACCAACATTGTTAAAGAGGCAGAGTTCTTGTAATTCTTTTGTATGTTCGTTCTGAGTGTAACTTCATAATCCATTACTTTTTTTTTTTACATAGATTAGTAAAAAAAAAAGTAAAAAATAGGCCCAGACTTCCCTCTCCCCAGCCACTTGGTCCAGCTCCTCTTGGGGAATCCTAAGGAGTTTCCTAGCCAGCTGAGAATCATAGTTCCTCCAGCGTGTCCTGGGTATTCCTTTGGCTCTCATTCCAGTTGGATGTACCCGGAAAACCTCCCCAGGTTCCTAACCAGATGCCTGAGCCATCTCAACTGGCTCTTCTTGATGTGGAGGAGCAGCGGATCTACTCCGAGCCCCTCCCGGATGATCAAGCTTCTCACCCTATCTCTAGAGCGCAGCCACGCTGCATAGAAAATTCATTTTGGTTGCTTGTATCCGTGATCTTGTTCTTTCGGTCACTACCCAAAGCTCGTGACCATAGATTAGGGTAGGAACGTAGATCGATTGGCAAATCGAGACCGTGACAGTTCGGTACAACGCCCGCATCACTGCAGACGCAGCACCAATCCGCCTACTGTCTCGTGCTTCATCTTTCCCTCACTCGTGAACAAGACCCCAAGATACTCAAACTCCCCCACTTGAGGCAGGACCTCATCCCTTCTGTCGTCGTGTAGTGTACAGCGGGTTACGAGAGGCGATTAACACCACGTGACCAGCTACCGATCAGCAATCGTGAGCTCGAACGGACTTCTGGCATGTTTGATATTTTGCTCGTTCCTCGAAAGGGTATCGCACTGTTGAAGCAGCGCAGCGAGCGGCTGCGACCCAAAAAGTATCAGAACCGCTCACGGCGCATGCGCAATCATGCATCAACACCGCGCCCGCTATTTCCCTAATAACACACGTTGTTCGTTTTTATTTCTACACGTTTTTTTTTACTCACAAAGATTCCCAAGAAAGCGTGTTTGTCGTGTTCATGTCAAATTAAACTGATCACAAAACACAGATTTACTTTCTTTAATTCGTTTTCCTCATCCAACCCCCATAAATCCCTGTGTGTCCTCCTGCAGCACTCCCGAAGGACAACAGGCAAAACAAGACAAAAAAGTCTGACGTGTTGTGTAAAAAGTGCTATTTTTAGCATATTTTCAGGTCCGACGTGTTGCTACCAGACGTACAGTGTGAGCAGTCAGGTCGCATCCGAGAACTGGGTCGTACAGTGTGAGCACATGACTCGTGAGATCTGCTCTGCGAGGAAGTCGTACAGTTTGAGCTGAAGCTGAACGCTGCGAGTGAAAAAGTCGCACAGTGTCCACCCGGCTTTACCTGGAGAAGACCTTCTACCCTTTTCCAAGTTAAGACCATGGTCTCGTATTTATTGTTGATTAAAAAATAAATACTAATAACAATAATAATACACCATGATTGACTTTACATGATGATGTCACATGAAAACAATGATATGAGGACTTTGAATTCACTGAATGAACTCTCCATGCACTTTCATTCCCCTGACTTGGAGGGCTTAAAAAACATCTGCTTCATTCGATTGTCTAGAATTGTCTAGATCTTTGAATGTTTAACCAGAATAATTTAGGATTCTTTGCATAATTAGGGACCATAAACACACTTCGTATTAATTCAGACAGAGTCAAGTATACAATTAAAAATAAACTTTATTTTCTAGACTAATTATAATACTTGACAAGCTATGAATAACAATATGTGATGGAATGGTGATGTGTGATGATGGTGTAAAGTAGATGTATATCAGAACCTTTGTATCTGAAAGAGATTGTGAATTTTGGGTGTAAAAGAATCTGGTCTGCTATAAACTAGAGAGTTGATTATTAATAAAACAGCATCAGACACCAGTATGCAGTCTACGATACACTTGTATGAGTTGCTCCCAGCGGTCCGGAGGTTTACGGTCAGAGTGGTGAGGTCACCGGACGACGAGACCACGATCCTCAGAGATTGGTAGCTTCCTCTGAGTTCAGCTTCCCCGGCCATGAGATGCAACCCGGGGTCTGCAGATTAGGTGTGAAGTAGCTCTGAAAAGAGCTGTTGTGTCTGTAATCACTTGCAGCATTGTGGCAAGGTTTTGACTTGAGGTCAAAGGAGGTTGTTTCAAAAAGGCTGGTTCTGAATTGGCCACTTCAGAGTGTCAGCTGGAAAAACTAAACCTGAGTAACTCGGCAGTCACTCTAGTTTTAATGATCCACCATGTTATGACTAGCGAATCAGAATTTGACATGTTTGCCGACGTTACCAAACATCCCCCAGAAACCACACCTTCATCAGATACAAAAATGTTCTCACCCTGTGGATAAAAATCTTTAAACTTTATGTGAGATGTGACCTTAACCATAATTTACCATAACAGACTTCGTCCTGGCACTCGCAGAGCACAGACCCTTCTCTTTTTGCTCCCTTATCTTTTATCCCAAGGCTCTTTGTCCTGTCTACCCACAGAGCGCTTCTCTGCATTTCTTCTGAAAAACCCTATTTTTAACTATGGATTTGATAAATTGGTCATTCAACATGATTGATAAGATTTTTTTCAACAATGAGAACGGAGCAGGGCGCTCCCACATGCCCGCAGTGGACACACCCAGCGGGGTATATGCTGGATTCCTGGAAGGAGTGGAAGATTGTATGCCTCTTCCAGCAGTCCATTGAGGACGTCGAAGACATGTGGATATTTGGCCTGATGATCACTGGATTTCTTCTGATTGGAGTGGGAGGATATCTGGTTTTCTGGAAATTTGGGAAGACGGGAGCGATTGGAGGGCGACCCGCACCCACGGAAAGCACCGTCCGTGTGGAGACCTCACAGACTGGGACGCTACTCGAGGTGAATCGTAAGATGGACAATGTTCTAGCTGCGATACCGGTATTAGTGCGCAAAAGGGATGTCATCTCAGAGAGGGCCACTGGACGGTATGGACAAGTTTTAAAACCTAAATTGGCTTCACTGAAGGACTGGAATGATCAGTAAAGACTGAAGGCAGAGGAAAATTATCTCAGCCTGACCCAAACAAAGTCTTGTTATCCGAATCTGACGCCAGTGCAGCCTCGAGATGCTAACAACAAAACCCCCACGAAGGAATGCAGACAGATGCTGTGACCCCCCCCCCCCCCGCCCGCCCGCCTTCGGATTGGTGGACTTCAGCCTGGCGAGGTCATCAACCCGCAGGAGTCAATGTGCTCTGCGCTTCTCCCGAGATCTCCCTCCCACCTGTGGCTACAGTGGCTGAGCGCCTTACATGACTGCTCTTGCTGGGGAAACAGGATCCCAGCCCCCCCCCACCCCACCCCCCCTTCCTATTGGAGTATCTATGTTGTGTCATCTGAAGTCTGTTGCTTATCTGTCTGAGGTGTTTTTTTGCAGAGCAAAGCTGCCGTCCTGGTGGGAGGGTAGCTGTGAAGTGCCTTTTTTCCCTTCTCCCGAATCAATTCCTCATGTTACCCTCTTATCTCTATTAAGGTAGCGCGACTCAGGGTTGTGAATGACCACAGTCACCAATTCTTGTCATGTGTCTTGCCCATGCATGTCTGATCTCTGAATTGTGTGTACTGAAACTCTAATTTCCCTCTGGGATTAATAAAGTATCTTTGAATTGAATTTATATCTTATGAACATTGTGTATGAGTGTAGTGATTCACTTGTTAAGTCAAACATTACTGATCATAACATATAAATGTTTCATCATTGTAATAATAATATCAATTTCACTTCACTGAATTAGGCACAGATTATCCAAACATTAATATTATTATTCATATAACATCAGGTTCATTCAACCATGTGATCATTTATGATTATTTAACTTATGAGTTGTAAAAGTTCACTTTTCATTCAGAGTGTGGAATCCTGCAGTCTTATCAGAGGAAAGCTTTGTTTGGGAACATGGGCTGACAGTCTTGTCCTCATGGAATGTCAACAAGCACTGCAGGATCCTCTGGGTTGTAGAAGATAGAATTTAAAATCCGCTTAAGGAATTATATCTGTAGATGACCGGTCACTATGTAGGTCAATATGTAGGTGAAAATTGATGCTTTCTGGACTTTACAACATTTAAGTTTTAAATTCCCATTGTTAATTTGGGAATGTTTAGCCCGTTAAAGCAGACTAAGCTGAAAGCAGGAGCAGCTTGCGTGTGACTCATCATTCCAAAACCCAGAGCTTTTGATCATTTGAACTTTTATGAATTTTTAAGTACGCACATTTGATTCTGTCAGTGCATTTCCTGCTTAAATAAACAAGGTTGCCTCTCTAATGGCTTGCAGGGCACAACTTACAAATGTCATTCCTTTAAAAGATGAAAAATGTCACGTTTTTTAATCCGAGCAACATTTAATCATGCAAAGTCTTAAGGGTGAAGTTAAAGCACAAAGACAGACTACATCCCTTTTAATGGGAGAAGAAAATTCCTCTTTCTGGCAGATGAATATTTAATGTGGAGTAAGGTTGCTTTAATAACTTGGTGTGCAGGGCAGTCAAAGACACGTTGGACCACGAGTGTCTTCAGGGAGTTTCAGTTGCTGTGAAAGGAAAACAGCAGTCTGTGAATACTAAAGCGGACAATAACAACCAGCGGGATGATGGACAGAAGAGCATTTCTGTGCTTTTATGTCGGAATATTGAAGTCAATTCTGCAGATCTGTTGTCTTTTTCTGACCTAAATTATTTCACAGATGGGTTCTAATTAGGGATTTCTGATATTATCAGTCTAACAGTAACATTGGCTGATATTGGCAATAAAATGTAATATCGTTAAATATCTGTATTGATTTTTACTCTTTTATTCAAACAAAATACAACGCACACATTTTATATCAAACACTTTGGTTTCGTCTTCTCTCTCTCTCAAAATGTCATAATAAGACAGATCTGAGGATTAACTTTAGAGATAATTTAGTTTTATTTTTACAACTTGTTAAGAAGGAGGAATTTTCCTTGTTTAGTGAGGATCTGCTGTCCCACCAGCATGTAGCTATGTGTAGCTAGCCAGCTAGCAAACCACTAAAACAAAAACAAGAATCTTCACACATATACAGAAATAAAAATAATACATTACTATTACACACATCTTAGCATCACACTTAACAATTAGCCTAGCTCAGCATGTGCGCACTGCTTAAACATCCACTGCAGGTAACAACAAGAAGCTCAAACTGAATGTGGCCTTTAAAAAGCAGAGTGGCCTTAACAGGTGATTTAGGAGTCCCCTCGAAAGCAAAGACCCGGAGAGAAACCGTCAAACTTGTTTATGTCTCTCAGAAAACAGATTTATTATTGTTTCGCCTGACTCATAAATGTGAATGTACTTCAACGGCGAGGACAAGCTAATCATCATGCTCACTGATTCCTCAGCTTTAATGATTTTCTGGAAACAGGGCGTTAGTTGTTGCGTGGCCGTTTTCATCGTGATGCTAGAAAGCAATAACTGCACAGCTGGAGCTGAATATAAATCACACGTCTGCCTGTAACAGCAAGACAAAAGGTCAAAACAAATCGTCTCGTGTGTTTTTGTTCTTAAACACCCGTTGAAATGTTTGCTTCAAAAGACCAAAAGACAAAAGTCTGTATCTGAAAGATACAACAAACTAACCTGATAGTAAGTTAAACTCATGCAGAAGCTGAAGTTTCTAAACTAAAATAAAGCACTTTCTTAAACTTTAGAATTATTTGTAAACAAACTTGCCCAAAATTGAAAGAAATATTCGGTTTATGTCGCTTCTTTCTTGATTGCTGGCTGCTGGAGGTGGGCAGCAGCTTCCCATGATGATTCAGCAGTTTAAGAAATAATACAATGGGAAAAAAATGAATGACTTGCCAGCTTATTGTTCTTCCTGGTAAAAAAAAGAGTTTCCTCTCCACTGTCGCTACGTGTTTGCTAAGAATGGAGATTGCTGTAAAGTCACTGACACAAGTCAGTAATCTGCTGGGTTCCTTACAAAGGAAACTTTTAACTAATTGAGTTAATGAACTGAACTCAATTAGGCCTATTCCACACGTAGCCGTTTTTTTTAAAAAACGAATATCCGCCCCTCCGAAAACTTGCATCCACACCACCTCGTTTAAAAAAAAAACTCTGTCCACACGTACCCGGATAAATACGTTGTTAAGGACATGCCAGACCTGTAGGTGGCAGTAATTCCCCCGAATTGTATCCAGTCAGCGTAACTTTTCGTCTTCCTGTGGTCTTCCGCAAGGAGCAGTAATTCCACTTGCAAAAACAAACAAGCAAAAAGCGCTTGGACAATTGATAAAGCGAGCGCAGCTCTGAGGGCATCCATGCTGTCGGCTAGTGTAAACACAGGTCGCACACGTGATGTCAGAATTTTTTGTCGCGGAAAGTGACGTTGCGGACCTTAAAACTCCGGTTTTGTCTGTCCACACGCAGACACCCAAAACGGAGAAAACGCAGATCTTCACTTTGGCCGGAGTTTTTAAAAAGATCCATTTTCGTGTAGATGACAGGCCAAAACGTAGAAAAATATCTACGTTTTGTCAGATCCCCAGCTACGTGTGGACAGGGCCTTAGAATGATTTATTTTGTGGTGTCTTGAGACGACCCTAACCTTATATAAGTACACTGAATTGAATGATCTTGCAGCATTACCTATGGTCACTTCTTCTCTAACCTGTGTGCATTCAAGCACATTTTTATCACTATAGTCACCAATTCCATGCAACCCTGCAGAGCATCAAAATATAATTCATTTCACAGAAATAATCATAGTCAGTTCAAATGAACAGTAAGGTTTTATTTACTGTTGGTTATTTTTAGAATCTACACACAATCCTGAATGTGGTGCCTCCGTCGGAGCAAACAGATTTAGCATCAGGAAGATGAGACGCATGGATGGAGAAACTCCTCAGGGTATGTGAAGGTCGGAGGAGAGACATCAGAGCAGCACTGAAGCTTTTTTGTTATTGTTACATTTTATTTATCTATTGGGATTTTTCTAACCAGGGTCACCAAATACACATTAGGATAAAAAAAGGAAGAAAAAAAAACTACATATCTTCATACAACTCCTTGTGTTTGTGTCTGCTTTTTTATCTGCTGAAATTTACTTTATTTTTGCACAAGTATCAAAAAAACTCAAACAACCAGCTTTTCACACAACATAGGTCCCCAAAAAATAGAAACCCATACAATTGATCAGGTTGTGTTACAGTTCCTTCATAGTAACACACACTCAGAGTGGATGGGGGGGGGGGGGGGGGGGGGGGACTGCTTCCTGTTTCCACGGTAACTATCAGACTAAATGCACTAAAAGTACTTTTTGCATTTCTAATAAAGTAGTAACTTTAAATGACAAATGACAGTAATCTGTATGAAAACATCCCTGGATCATCGATCCTGTGTTAGTCTCTAACGATGTGTTCCAGTCAACCTGCAGAGATCAGAGTTAAATAGTTTCATAGGAAATGAAATCAAGGAATGATCAAAGGTTTGAAGGCCTTGTAGAAAAAAAGAGCTTCGCTGTGATGCATCAACAAATAGTGATTCCCAACCAAGCAGATGACAAAAGATGAGTTTTGTGGCTCAAATAAATTGTAGAGCTTTCAGCCAGAATAAAGGGCAAAGATCAGTGGAAGAACTACCTCTAGTTCTGCTTCCAGGAAGATCCAGATATTTACTTCTATACCAAGGTAAACAAAATGCTGGCCAAGGTTCTCAGTCATCCAGGTCATGGTATCCAACGAAGGCAACCGGACTTCTTTGGTTTCTTGAAGAGATTTCACTTCTCATTCGAATATTCCCACAATGACTAAAATAAAGCAAAAAGAAAAGAAACACAGCATGAAAGTTCTTCAAAACTGCAGGTACCCTCACCGGGCCTTTGTGAAATCAACAAAAAAGTCTGGAAAAGAGTCCACAGCAGCAACTAGCCCAGAAAAGGACAGCATTTGGTGTTCTAGCAGTGTTTTGTGAGGAGAAACGTTCAGGTGCCCCACTGTGATCAATCAGTCAAATAACAACTCTAAAAAAAATACACCTGAAACAAGTCTTACCATTTGTTTACCTTTAGAGTAATATGTTTTAATGTTTTGATGGTATGATGTCATTTCCTGTCGTGTTTACAAATACGACTGCATATTACATAGATTTGTTTATTTTATTAATATCAAAAGGCACAATTTCAAACTGTCACTGCTCATTTAGGAATTTTCCAAAAATTATTGTTATAGAAACAATTATAAATATGGTTTTGTTGGTTTAAAGTGTGAAAAGTGAATTTTACATATTTCTTTGCAGTTTCAAGTAAGTGTAGTTAACATTTCCTTTACACACGTTAAAAATTATGGCATCAGAAAAAAATGATGCATCAGAAATCAATCAATCAATCAATCAATCAATCAATCAATCAATCAATCAATCAATCAATCAATCAACCAATCAATCATCAGATTTATTTATATAGCACCTACCACCACCTTATCGGAGGCCCAAGGTGCTGAACAGCACATAAAAGCAAGGATCAAAACAACATAGTAGTATTATTACTTTCTTTAAAGTAACTACGAGAGTGAAAGAGAATAACTAAGTTCATTAAAAGAGAGTAAAATTGATAAAAAATAGACTACTAGTCGACTAAAATAAAAATGAATTGTTGTCAAAGATTAAGATTCAAACTAAACCTGTCAAAATTAACAGTGGTCCATTGTGACATTGCACAGTTTCCTCATGGACCACTGTCTAACTTCATTAATGGTAAACTAAAACAGTTTGCCTGAGAAACGATACGACTCTCTAGAATAAAATACAACCAGGATTTGAGTTTTTGTCATTTTTGCATGCGGAACAGTCCCGGAAATCTGATGTCCCTGAATGTTTGCAGGCATTTCCCACTGGGAGGAGACACTCAGGCAGACCCAGGAGAGTGATTCGTATCTGGCCTGGGAGAGCCTTGGGTCATCCAGAAGGAGCTGGAACCTGTCCCCGGGGGAAGCGATGTCTGGCCTTCTTTCCTGATTCTGCTAAGTCCATGTCTCAATTTTGGATGAGTAAAAAAAGAGTTGGATGGAAACGGATATATACTTTGTTATTACAGCAGATTATCCAAATGAGTCCAGCTGGTATCATTCGGTGACACAGAAACACTGCCATCTTCTGATTTATCAGACAGATTCAGCATCCGTTGAACAGAAGCAACTCTGCAGCAATAGTGCGAATTTTCAAACCACTAAATAAATCACACATATCTCATTTGTGCACACAGATCACATTCTGCCTGCATGTCTATTAACCTTGGTATAGATTTATGGATCAATATTTTTCTCTCTCTCCCTCTGCTGACCTGAGTTGAGTCTAGCAGTGGTCAGTGATTGGGATCGCTTCAAAAATACTTTAGTAGTAAAATTTGTCACAAACTCTCTCAGTGCAATAATCACTCTTCAATCCTTTTTGTTAGTTCCTTTGAGAAAAGTGCCCGCCAAATGAACAAATGAAGAAACACTCACTGCAGCTTCACACGCTGCAGTAACAGCTGAGAGTTCTGTCTGCTGTGGAAAAAAAAACAGCGTAAGAGCTGCACCACACCAAACCGTAGCATGTATTTATTCTTGTTTTGCTTTCTTGAGTACCTATTGAGTATAATGTTTAAGGCAAATCACACCAGGAAAACACAGAAAAGCACTTTGCAAAGTATTTTTCTTGTGTGCAAACAATTCCAGGGGCTTGTCCAGGGAGTGACCTGGGCTAGCATATACCACCCATGGAAACTTACTGGCCACCTCAGGTGCCATCTCCTTGAATTCCACTTAAAAGTGTGTTTTACCCATTTACTCGATGCATTTTCAGTGTTCTCTAGTGTAAATCAATGCCTTATGAGTCATTAAAAAAAACAATTATGATGCTCCCATTCTGAGATGCAGAAGTTTGCTGGTGCAGAGGTGGGTTGTAAACAGCATGGTTACTCATTATCGTTAATGAAATGCACACACATCGCTTCTAATTGGCTAACAGAACACATTAAGTAAGGCTGCAAAGTCACTTCCACCAAGACACTCCCCACTCTCTCTCCTCGCTGCAAAAACATTTAACAAAGGCTACCTGTGGATGGGTGCAAGCCAAAATGGGTGAGGCCATTAATGCAACTTCACAGTGTGACATAGGTTTGTGAGGATTTCCAAATCCTAGCATTTCACTGTCTATTTTCTATTAGAAGCAAAAGCAGGATATTTGTGTAGAAGACTGTTTTCATGTTTAGTCAGCATGAAAAACTCAGAGCGACAGATTATAATTCGAAGTATTAAATAAAACATGTTTTTCATTCAACCACACCTTTATATTACATTGTTCAAAAAAGGCTCGGGGTTATAAACCCCAAACCAGTAGGTGGCAGCATACACCTTTAACATTGGTTTCTAGCCCAGGCCAACAAAACATTTCTGTATTGTCATTACAATTATTAGTATTTTCTTCATTTTGACAAAAAGGTATTTAGTCTCTGTCCCAGCCCCACTCCACTCCAGATGGTGGCATTAATGCACCAAGAAGTGGCCTGCCAACCACCACCTCAAAGAAGAAGAGATAAAAAAAAGATCATGGCACAATGTGAAACTCAAAAATTCACTAGAATGTAAATAATAATAATGCTTTTGTAAGGGCTGCAAACCCCCCAAAAAGAAAAAAAAAATGAGCATAACCACCCAAACATCAAGATCTTCTTCTTGGCCACCCCATTTAAAGGACCTGGACATGCCACTGCACAGTTCACTGAAAGTACCCGGAAGCTCAGACAGGTTAGGCATGAGATTGTGCTTTAGTGCAGAGTGTTCACTGACGCCAATTTAATGAATGAAAAGATTTCTTTACAATCAGGACTTTGTGAAATTAGGGAAACATGCAAGGTGCTGATTTTCTGTTGCATGCCGTGATATGATTTGTGATTCAGCTCATACTACATGTTCTTGGTGTCCGTCCATCATTAAGATGCTAACAGCACTCTCTTCATCTGCTGTCATTTAAATCAGGTGTGGGCATCAAGGGCAGCGGGGGTCCGTTTGATTGGACAGATATGTTATCGGCATGCAGATCATGGAAACACTGTGCTTGTAAAATTTAGCTCACTTTCATATATTTTAGTCCAAGAACAGTCTGGCGACGTGCATCCCTAAAGTGTGACTGCTGATGCAGCAGTGAAAATACATTATCTTGTAGAAAGTGCAGCTCTGATGACAGTCGTGCCAATTTCATTCTCTCTAATTTCCAAACATTCAGATAAATAAGATTTGACTGTTTTCTGACATTCCCAAGCTAGGAACATCTCCAGAAGGAGAAATATGGAGTGTTTAGTGCCATCTTTTGAAATTTCATTTGAAATCATGGACAGCAGGAGCTTAGGAGGTAGAGCGGGTTGTTCAGTAATCGGGAGGTTGCAGGTTTGATCCTGGCTCCCACCAGAGAATGCTGCTGTTGTGTCCTTGGGCAAGACACTTAACCTGCCTTGCCTGCTGCTGGTGGGGTTGCAGGGACCAGTGGCACTAGTGCTCAGCATGCCTCGCTTCTGTGGGGGTTGTAGAACCCTAAGAGGGCGCTTGCAGGCCATTTACCAAATCGTGCACCAAAAGCAAAGATGCACATTTTGCAGGTCTGATAAACATTCATGAAAGAAATTACATGCACATGTTCACCCGACATGTTAGCTGGAGTGAAAAGCGAACACAGGAACGTGCATCACACAAAAACAACAGATGACATGATAAGGATGTACGAGCTCTAGCCTTCATGAGTGTGAGTGTAAATATATTTGCTCATGCACGCATGCACAGCTGTGACAGCGACAGGAAACGGCTGTGGACAAATCTTCTTAATTAAGACCGATAAGTTAAATTTGCACGCGTTAGACTTTAACATGCTCACAAAATGTAATTTATGCACGTGTGATTGTTTTGTTTCAGATGGATAGTAGATTTTTAAATAAAGATTAACAAAGCATTGAAGTTATCTGCAAATAATCTTTTTAGTTTGAACATCAGTGTTGCACACGATGCTGTGAACAAGAAGTGTTTAAAAACAGACTACAGTGGATTCTATTTGAAGCAGTGATGTTCCACTGCTGTTCTGTGCTGCTGATGCTTTCAGTGTGAAACCGGGGTAAAACATGGAGTAAACGTGCTGGAAGCAGACTGCAGCGCCAGGTATGTCAGTTCAGCCTTTTTCCCAACAGAGCAGCCCGCCAGTCTGAAGTTGCAAGAGGAATATTCTAGCCACAGGGGGCGATAATTCAATTCAATTCAAGTTTATTTATATAGCGCCAAATCACGACAAGAGTCGTCTCAAGGCACTTCACATAATAAACATTCCAATTCAGGTCAGTTCATTAAGCCAATCAGAAATAATGTTTCCTATATAAGCAACCCAGCAAATTGCATCAAGTCACTGACTAGTGTCAGTGACTTGATGCAATCCTCATACTAAGCAAGCATAAAGCGACAGTGGAGAGGAAAACTCCCTTTTAACAGAAAGAAACCTCCAGAGAATCCTGGCTCAGTATAGGCAGCCATCCTCCACGACTCACTGGGGATAAGGGCTGGGTGGCCTTTCATTAACCCTGTAAAGGGTCATTTTAGCACATACTGTCTCAAGAAAATGATTTAAAAATAAGAAAAATTTGAAACATATCCCTTTAAGTAATATGGTTCCTCTTTTTTGAGTCGGGGATGGAAATTGTGCATCTACAGATGCATTTCTTTATAATCTTTAACAAGAAAAGTCAAAAGGAATAAAACATTTTGCAGAAACAAGTTCCATAATATTCACAGCAGAAGCTAATAGTCGTGAGTAACATTTCTTGGTTGATGCAGTGGTCTTAAGGAGTTGACTATAATACCAAGGATGCTGCAAAGACAACAACACACTGGGATGAATACAGGAAGCAGGTAATAAGTATCGCTGTGGACGAGGCTGCAGCACTGGAACAAATAAGTGATGCCTCGAGGTGGTGGTGCAGCCTGCAAACAAGTGTTATTCACCGGGGACTTGAGTGCTCTAGAAGATGCTGGAGCATGTAAATAACTGAAAGAGAAAGTTAAAACAATGCTTGTTCTTGTGTACTGAAGGTAGATCTCAGGGGAACTCGTGAGAGCCATCATCAGAATGGTGGCAGCAGAGAAGTAATTAGACTTCCCCCTGTGGGCCTTTGCATTAATTAGAATTATCCAGCAGTGTCATTGGAGGTCAAAGGGAAGGGAAAAGAATGCCAATTAAAAGACAAACGTGAAAAAGTTTCTGCAAATTACAAACCATCAGATACAAATTAAATACCTCTCTGTGCTCTCTGTGAACATGACATCATTACTGCTTCCATCTCCAAGGCCTTAAGTCGTTTTTGCAATTAGTGGCTGTTGTGAATGAAAGAAAGTCACATGGTTCCTTTTATTTGACTTTGCAGCAGTAGCTCCATGTTGTGACAAGTCAAAGAGATTTATGATTTGCCTCGGACTTCTGCTGTTTCCCTTCAGAGATGAAGAATGTTTTAAATCTAAAAGATGCTTTTTATTTTTACCTGAATCTTTTAATCCTGTTGCTTAAACCACTTTTGAATGAAAATTACAACAATTAAAGAAAATTAAATTGTTTAAAACATCAAAAAGATATAAAATTACTTATTAACTGCCTTTTCTAAACTAACCTTTTACCCTCACCGTGGGTATCGCTGACAACAGACTCTTTGTTTGGAATCATGGACTGCAGTACCCAGATTTGGCCACAGGATGCCATTGTTGCTTCATGCACCAATAAATTACACTTTATTGATCGCCAGAGAAAACGTATGCTGTTGCAGCTTGCAATATCAGAAATGATAGAGATAACTGCTATGTGAAGCAGAGGGGTTGGGGATGAATGAGTTAATTTAGTGGTCTTGAAGTGAAGCAGAAGAGAACAACTGTTTTCAGTCTCTGACCTTTCTGCAGCCCCATCTGCCCAGTCTGAAAGCTGAGGAAGGAAACCATGAAGCCAAAAAAGAAAGCAGAATATTATAGTTCCACTTTGTCCTACCCAGCGACCCACCAGTACTTATTTTTCTTGTGTAGTTGCCATGCATGCAGGGGCGTCGGACTGGGGGGGGAAAGGGTACCGTTTACCCAGGGCCCACTGCAGGGAGGGGCCCTGAGACAGCTTTGAATAAAAATGTTTTATTGTTGTTGTTGTTCCCCCCCCCCCCCCCCCCCAACTTACTTAATGTCTTAATAAACTTCCTTTACCTGGATAAAGAGGTTAAGAAACAGAATTTCGCCTTAAAAATAATAACTGAATAATCTCTGAGGCATCTATCACCCCTTAAAAATGTGCAAAGTGGTTTAGTCCACACCAGCGGCCAGGGGCTGCACGGCCGCATGTACAGCTATGAGACATCGCAGATGCCGACAGCCAGAGCTGGAGGCAGGAGAGTCAGTCATGTCTTTTCCCAAGAAAGGGAAATCTGGCTTCCAGAAAAGAAAAGAAAAGAAAATAAGGAGAAGGAGAAAAGGTTAATTGAACAGAAGCAAGTATTGACTAGGTTTTTCAAGAAGGAAGGTGAGCAGTAGCAGCAGAACACAGTTTTAGCTGATATTAGCTAGCTCTCAGAAGCTGCATTCATGTTAGGTGTTCAGTGTTAAACGCCTTTAGTTTCACCATCAAGATCAAATATAAATTAATTAGTGTTATCAGTGAAAACACAAATTAATATATATATATATATTAATCAGAATTATCGCGGGCGGCCGCCGCCAATTAATTTGCGGACCTCGCTGTAAAAACAGGTTCAAACTGTGTGGATATTTCAGCTCCTTCCCAGTCATGGACCAGGACAAACTTGGTATCGATGGATTCGTGGTAATCTCAGGAATGAGAAGCTGCCACTGTTTTTCGTATAGCATGATGACACTGGTTTTAGAGGATTGTTATTGACTTGGTTAGATATTTTAAGCCTATTTTAAATTTCTTTATATTTGATCTTGAAAACGGACAATCTTATAATTTGGCTGATAATGCAGGGATTATAAAATTTAGAGTACATTACATTCACAGAGAGAACCTGGTTTATTTCATGTCATATGTATTTAATATATCAATATACCGGTATATCAGCAAAGCTTAACATCATGAACCATGACAGACATGACTGAAGAGCAGATGAAGATATCATGCCAGGCACTGATGAGAAAATATTACAAGGATCTCACAGCTGAATTTGAGAATGAGATGCTACACCTGAGAACAATGCCACATTTCCACACATTCGGTCTCCTCTTGAGCTGCTTAATGCCATCTATACAGGATGCAATTACAGAGCATTTTTGGAGAAGTTTGTATTGGACTGAGGATTTTTTTGCACACTACCTGTGACTGTTGCTGGGGGTGAACGGGCTTTTGGCAAACTGAAACTGGTGAAAAATTATTTGAGATCAACAATGTCCCAGGATAGACTGAACAGCCTATCTCTTCTTTCTATTGAAAGCCAATTAGCCAAAGGATTGGACTTTAAAGATCTCATAAGTGATTTTGCTAACATGAAGACCCGTCAGTGGGCATTTACTGGAAAATAAATTCCAGGATTTTTGTTTGAACACATTGTTGGCAAATAAAAATAATTATATGTGAAGTCTGGGCATTTCACTTTTATTATGCTGGCATTTGTATTTGCTCAATATAGAGGTTAAACTAAGATCATATTTATTATCTTGTCTTATAGCAGACCTGGGCATTTTACGGCCCGCGGGCCACATCCGGCCCTTTGGTTGACTTTGACCGGCCCGCGTAAGGTTAATTGGAAATTACAAAATAAATGTATTTTCTCATTTTACCTCATGCATGGGCTAAGGCTGCATTGCTTTTATTTTGAAGTTGTATTTTACGTGCACAATGACGCAATACGTATAGCAACAAGTGCCGGCGGTTGACATGGTGATTGTAGCCTGAGAAATGTCCGCTCATGCAAAAAAAAAAAAAAAAGAAAGATGCCGAATGCAGGATTTTCAACAAAAATTGGACTGCTAAGTATTTTTTTTTACTGAAGTCGGAGGTAAAACCGTGTGTTTGGTTTGCGGGGAGGAGATTGCCGTGTTTAAGGACTACAATTTGAGTCGGCATTACGACAAGAAACACTCGGAAAAATACAAGAACTTGTCTGATGCTGAGAGGGCACGGACATCCGAAGCTTTGCTAGCAAAGTTGCAAAAGCAGCAAGGCTTTTTTACTAAGCTTCACACATCCAGGGATGCAGCAACAAGGACCAGCTTTGTGATATCCCACAAAATAGCTAAAAACAGCGAACCGTGACCAGGAGGATCGAGGACATTGCGGGGAACCTGGAGCTTCAGCTGCAACGTGAAGTGGCAAGTTTTGACTTTTTCTCATCCGGGCGTACACTGTGCGACTTTTTCACTTTTTTGAGCAGATTTTCCAGTCGTGCGAGAAGCCACGACATCGGGGCGAGTTTTGCGCCGAGCGGTCGTGTAATGTACAGGGGGTTACGAGAGGCGATTAACACCACGTGACCAGCCGCCGATCAGCAGTCGTGAGGTCGCAGGGACTTCTGGTGTGTTTAATATTTCGCTCGTCCCTCGTGAGGGTATCGCACTGTTGAAGCGGCGCTGCGAGCAGCTACGATCCAAAAAGTATCAGAACCGCTCACGGCGCATGCGCGCGCAATCCTGCATCAACGCCGGCCGGTCGCTCGCTATTTCCCTAATAACACACGCTGTTCGTTTTTGTTTCTACACGTTTTTTTACTCACAAAGATTGTCAAGAAAGCGTGTTTGTCGTGTTCATGTCAAATTAAACTGATCACAAAACACAGATTCACTTTCTTTATTTCGTTTTCCTCATCCAACCCCCATAAATCCCTGTGTGTCCTCCTGCAGCACTCCCGAAGGACAACAGGCAAGACAAAAAAGTCTGACGTGTTGAGTAAAAACTGCTATTTTTAGCACATTTTTAGGGCCGACGTGTTGCTACCAGACGTACAGTGTGAGCAGTCAGGTCGCATGCGAGAACTGGGTCGTACAGTGTGAGCACATGACTCGTGAGATCTGCCCTGCGAGGAAGTCGTACCGTTTGAGCTGAAGCTGAACGCTGCGAGTGAAAAAGTCGCACAGTGTACGCCCGGCTTTATTACAGGGAAAAATGTCGGACTTTTGAAACGCATGCAAGATAAAGTGACAGAAATCGATGCAGATCAAAAATAGGTGTTTTTGCATTGTATTATACACCAACATGTGTTGTGCAAGTCAGTGCTAAAAATCAACCATGTTACTGATGTTGTTACTAAAATAATAAACTTCATCAGGGCGCGGGCGATGGATCACAGACAGTTTGTGGCTCTTGTGGAGGACTCCACACAGCTGTCAGATGGCTCAGCCTGGGGAAGGTGCTGAAGAGGGTTTGGGACTTGAAAGCAGAGATTCAGGATCTCTGCTGGATTTCTACTCTTCTCTTAAAGAGGATTTTCCAAACCTGAAGAGACATGCTCAGAAGATGTTGGTTTTCTTCGGCTCTACCTACATTTGTGAACAAGCATTTTCAATGATGAAGTTTACAAAATCCAGGTAAAGATCCTCTCTCACTGATGATCATTTGTCAGCTGTGCTTCGCATCTCCACCTCAGACATTCAACCTGACTTTGATGCACTCGTTAAAGCCCAGCAAAGACTAGATTTCTCTCAATGAATAAGAAAAAAATTGCTTAAAAACACAAAATAAGGTGTTTGGACCACAAATGTAGGCAACTAGCAGTGAACTGGGACACTTTTTTTAAACCTCTTTCTCAAGATCACAGTTCAGTGATTTTATTTTACAGACGATACTGTGTGTCTGTAGAATGCTAAGAACCTCTTTCCAACAATATTTGAAACTCAGAATGTGTTTTGGAGTGAATGTGACTGAAACTGTTAACTAATATAAGTCACAAATGTTTAACAAAAACCAAATGTGCACACTTTGTTTACCATTGCCTTGGGAAATTTGAATAAATCACATTTTTGTAAGCCAACCTCACTTTTTCCTTTTTGCTCATTTATAACATATAGTCTACTCTTACAGCTTGAAGAAACAATGGTATTTACTGCCTTTTTTAAAGAAATACCATTAA